>NC_056741.1:517725287-517793856 GCF_019279795.1 Protopterus annectens
TTTTTTTGATAGGGAGGGGAATAGGGTCTGTGAGGAGCTTGTAATTGATATGGAAATATTTGTTCATATTTAGTATTATTTATTTATTTATTATTTGAGTTTTGTTTACTGGGAAAGTCTCCCTGGGCCAAAAGTGCCCATTTTCAGCAGACACCCAGGGAGAAGAGCTCCCTGTACATCAAAATTAACACACATAGTGAAAATAAACATACCCCAGGATTCAATAAACTCCATGCAGGAATAGTGTTATTCCTGCATAGAGTGAACCATGTCCACTTCTGCATAGCCTTAACAGCAGCGTGCCTTACATATTCATGAAGGCACGCTACTGTTAAGGCTAAGTGGAAATGAACACTACTGAGTGCATGGGGCATGTTTAAGTAGTGCTCGCACATCTAACACATCCCCTGCGCTCTGAAAGTGCGGTATGGCACTTTGTAAATGCATTTCAGTGTCCACGGACACTGAAAACAAATAAAATAGTAAAACAGTGTCTGTGGACACTGAAATAAATAGAAGATCATTAAATAAATGCAGGATGTTTGCGACAAGTACTGTCACACCATCCCTGCATTGTCAAAGTGCCGTATGGCACTTTTCAAGTGCTTTCAGTGCCCACAGACACTGAAAGCAGGAAGTTTAGATAGGAAACAATGCAGGGGGTGTGTGACAGGTACTGTTACATACCCCCTGTGTTGTCAAAGTGCTGTATGGCACTTTCCAAGTGCTTTCAGTGTCCATGGACACTGAAAAAAGCAATGTAGATAGGAAGCAATGCAGGGGGTGTGTGACAGTTGCTGCCATACACCCCCTGCATTGCAAAAGTGCCATATGGCCATAGCCCTCAACTGTACAGGTTTTTGCAGAATGCGTACGTTTGTCTCACATACCTCTCAATCTCTTAGAGCAAGAAATCTGGACAAAGCCATAAATAATGGGGGGACAAAGGCCCAAAAATAGGGACACTTTTAAATATTGCTCTTTCAAACTTGGAAAGTTGAATAACAGCTTTTGCATTCACACAGATTTTCTGAAGGGTATGAAGTCTGAAACTGAAATGTCTGTCATTATTTTTTGACTTAAACCCTGAGTGATATGCCAATGACTTGCTAGAAAACCACAATCACATGAGAAATGATCCAAAAATATGAGGCAAAACTCTGGACATTCTGCAAACATCTGTGCAGTTGAGAGATATGCTACTTCATATTTTTGGTGTGCTCCCCCAAATATCTGTCCCTACCTGGCAAATAGCAGAGGATTCAAGCCATTAAATAATGACAAACATTTGAGTTGAAGACTCCACATCCTTGGAAAAGTCATGCTAATGCAAAACCTATTATTCTATCAACTTTCTAAGTTTGTAAGAGCAATATTTAAAATCTGTCCTTATTTGTCCCCTTACAATTGCCCTTACTGTGACTGACAAGGAATATTGATACAAGTAATTAAAGTGCTTTTATCCAGCCATGTAGTATATTGTCTTGGATAAAATTACAGACTTAATAATCTACTTAATAACCTGGTTAAATAAGAGGTACCACATCATTATAAGTTTTATTTAAAGTACGAGGGTTATATTATTATTACAGCTATTAAATAGGGCAGGACAAGCTCAAATCTCACATAGATGGGGGAAGGGATGTGAATTTAACATGTATACCAATAACACTGTCCCCGGGATTCATGAAGCTTGCACCAGGCGCACGTATAGCGTAGGCGTTATAATGCCAAATATGGCCTCAGAGCGATTCAGGTACGATCCAATTCCACGTGCACTACCGGCGTACGCCAGATCTGCGCAGCCCCCGACGTAGGTATGCAAATCACCCCATGTGCAGTGTTGCACCATGCAAATGAAGGCATATAGCGATTCATGAAGTGGTGTAGGCATAGCGTAAGCCCACGGAAATGTAAACCAAAAAACATGGTTTACATTTTCCCAAACAGAACATCGGAGCTATAGAAGAGGGCCAGACCCAGGTATCACAACGTTAACATATGCCAATGGCGAAATACACAGCCAATGGCATAAGAAAAGATGCACAACACGTAAATAACAACACTTAATGTCATGTCCACAGTAACGCACAGCAGAACCCCAGGGCATGTGTGCGGAAGCTGTAACATAAAGAAATAATATAAAAATGTCATAAAATCGCAACGTAATAGAAATCAGGTTTACAGCATAACACACAATGATAGGCATGGAACACCACAACCAAGGTGCAAGGGTTGCTAAGGGCTTGCTATAGTATTTGGCGCGGTAACTATGAATTAGTAATCAATGCCATGCAAATGAGGCAGATAATACTGAATCGCAAATGTCCCGCTGGAGGAAGGTTGTACCATACGGCACAGCAGTATAACACCGAGGAGTGGCTCAGAGGAGATACATGACATCAGCAGTGGGGTGTGCCACTGTAGCACTAAGCACATTGGAGCATTGTAAATCTGGCCTGTCCGTTGCTAAGCAAAGCTGCAGGATAGGGGTGGGGAGGAATTGTTTAACTGAGAGCACACATGGTGGCCAAAAGCGCATGTGTACAAGGATGAAAATGTGCCCAAAACCCAGTAATCGGATGCACGTGCCGTAAACAATAGCAGAAACAGGAAGGTCAGGGGAAGAAAAGGAAATGCGGAAGTAGGGTAATTGGAGAACTAATGAGCAATCAACACCAATCAACCCACGAAGGCCAATCGATGGCAGCTGACAAGTCCGCTTGCAGAAACCTGCAAAACAGGATAGGGGAGGCATGTGAATGCAAACAAAGGAGGGGAGGTATTGGATTGTAAAGATAGAAGACCTGACACAGCAGAGCAAAGCAAACTGACAGCAGACCGGCAGTAGTACACATAATGCAAGATACGCCAGGTCCAGGAAAGTACAAATGAAAGTAGGCTGCAGGATGCACGCCAGAAAATGGTAGGTGCAACGCGCAGAAATGTAAAGGGAAGGTCAAGAGGTAATCCACGGCAGGCAAATGTAATTCAACACCAAAGGCACCACAATAGTAGTTCTGGCAGTAAAACACATAACATAACCTGCAGCTACGAACGTACATACACACCCTATGACATCATCGGTGTTCACAGCACAATAGTACAAAGTGTGAAAGCACCCAACACACACCTGTGTATTCCCAAACACCGCACCATAGGTGTAAACACATGGGGAACTTTTAAAATGTACATGTTGGGAGCTGCCATAGCTGTGATTATCAGCATGTGTTAGAGACTGACGGTGTTGTGGAGGATGATGCTGGCAACCACCGCAGGCCTCAGAGGAGAAGGAGAGTGTTCAGACCAAGGGTAACCTACCAGGGGCTACATGACCTGGAGATAGTAGAGCGTTACAGGGTGGACAGGGACATCTTACAGCAAATAGTGGAGCTGTGCCGGCCACGCCTGAGAACCAAACAACAGAGGGGAACCCATATCAGTGGACACGAAGGTATGTGTAAGCCTGCGAATACTGGCCACAGGTACCTTTCAAAGGCCAACTGGAGATATAACGGGTATCTCACAGGCATCAGCATCCAGGGTACTACACCAGTTCCTGGATGCCATGTTACCACATGCCAATGAGCAGATATACTTCCCCAGAACTCAGGAGGAGTTGGCCAGCAATATGCGTCACTTCCACCGTGTAGCACAATACCCGGAGGTACTGGGTGCGATAGACTGCACGCACATCAAATCAAGTCACCATCTGGTGAGCAAGGTATGTGCTACATAAACTGCAAGGGATTCCACTCCATCAACTGCCATGTCGTGTGCAATGCCCAGGACATTATCATGGATGTGTGTGCTGGCAGCCCTGGAAGCTACCATGACTCCCATATCTGGCATGCCTCACAGCTGTATCAGGTATTTGTCAGGGGGGACATCCCACATGGCCATCTCGTGGGGGATGCTGGCTATGCACTGGAGTCGTGAATGATGACTTCCATCAGGAATGCACACACACCCATGCAAGAACGCCATAATGAGACACACGCACAAACCAGAATCATCATAGAGCGTGTGTTCGGGATGCTGAAATTACAGTTCCGGTGCTTGGATACATCTGGTGGAGACTTGCAGTACTCTCCAGGCACGTGTGCCCACATCGTTATAGTATGTGCCATGCTACATAATATGATCCTGCGGAAGCAGCTGCAGCAGGGACAAAATGGTGAAGGTCCTCATAGCCCACCGCAATTGCCAAGGCCAGTACAGGCACAGAGGGATTCAGACCATGAACACACTGTGACAGCCCCAGTAGGCAGACAGAGGCATGCCCAATATGCCTACGCCTTGGCAAAGAGAGAACGTATAGCACATACTCTGACCATGTAGGCCCCTATGGACTGACACCTCTCCACCTGCACACACAGTAAAATGGATGGCACACAAACATGACCACCTGTAAATTGTAATGTATAGGTGGCCCAATGTGTGACTCCTACATAGGCAGCCCTCAAACATTGTAAACACAACAGCCAGTGGAACACGAAATGCCAACACCTGAACAGTACATGAGTCTTATAGCATATGGTGGTGCTGTGTGCCTGTCACGTTCCCCACCAGATGTGTATATATATATATATATATATATATATATATATATATATATATATATATATATATAAATAGATATAGATATATATATAGATATGTAAATATAGATATGTATATATATATATATATATATATATATATATATATATATATATATATATATATATATATATATATATATATATATATATAGATATAGATATATATATCTATATATATATATAGATATATATATATATATATATATATATATATATATATATATATATATATGTACACATATGGATATATATAATACAGATAGAAAGAGCAATAGAGGGATATATGGTGATATAGATGGATTCAGCGATATTGAAAATATGATAGATAGTTCAACGACATTCATAACATCTTGGCGGTTCAAATAAATAGGATACCGCCAACCATGGAATGTGTAACATACCGACATGCTTAACCACGAGGCTGAAAGACCGATAGAACGCAGCACCGGAACAGTACATCCGCGAGTAATAGTATGATGATATGAAGGGACGGTTAGTCACCGCTGACGGTGTCGCGGTCCACATAGGTACTGTGTTCAACTGTGTCTGTGAGTGCCGTAGTCTGTGTAAGTGTGCGTTGAGGGTGCCGTGTGCATTTCTGTGTGACTGTAATGTGTGTGCGTGTCCGCAACATGTGTATGTTGGTGCCAAGTCAGAGGCAGATCAGTATGGTAGGGGTGGGTATAGCTAGCCATAGGCATACGGTTACTACCTGTACCACAGTAGGAGGGACATCCCCACCCTGGGCAGGTGTGTCCTGACATAAAACAGTACAAAGGGCAAATGTCCGAGATGGTAGGACATAAATATGTCCAATATATATAATGTAACAGTCGTATTTAATAGTTATGCCTGTATGTAAGAAACTTAAATGTTACATGCAATATGATAAGTATCCAAAGTCACACAACAATAGGTATGTAGTGAGGATAAAAGTATATGCTACCTGTGTACTGACCGTAGCTACGTGTTGGCCTGTAAACACCACTTTGTGTCCCGCAAGTGTCCAACAATGACCATATGATAAGGTGGCAACCCATGGCAAACAGGCTCTTTTAACAACACAACCACAATGACTGCAAATATCTGGGACAGAAATACAAGGGATAGCTGTCACCTACACATATCCCCTGATATATCGCTGCAATTACAGAGGTATACAAGTAGCAAGCTCACCTGCAGACGATATAGAAACCAATTAACAATGGCCCAACGTACAATCCCGTAACATAAGTCTACTAACTGTTAGCTCTCTAATTAGGACGGAGCCCACACATATATACGGATTATGTAGAAATGCAAAGCCCACAAACCGTATATGTTACATACAACCACCGACATCCCCCACACTAGAAACTAAAGCAATTCAAACTGTAATAGCAACACAAACATCCAGACAGTCAATTACATCTGCAGAACCCTCAACATACCATGTGAGAGACACAATTAAAGGCGACATGCAAAATTGCAGGCGTTGTATAATGGAACAAACAGCCATGTTACAGGTTTTGATTGCAATACTCCGTTATCAGACGTCGGGATGACAGGTACACCCACATGTTGAACCAAATACTCTACCTGTCACACACAATCCACAGGGGACATGAATCCAAACTATACTTGTCTTCATGCATAGCAGTTGCAGTTACTCATAACAAAACACAATACAGACCGTCTCCCCGAAGGTAGGGCAAATAGGCAACACCCAAGTGGAGAATCCAATTATACCCCACTGTCGCCGTGTAATTGGCGAATGGAGTAGCTGCACAGCTGATATTCAAGTAATTAGTCACTCAGGAACACCAATTGGCGGGAAGAATCCACATGTTTCAGGTATCGACGTATATAAGGATGACTTGCCAGACCTTCAAACCGTATGCTCATACCGAATAACATTTGAAACACTGTGAGAGAGATAGAAACAAAATGCTGTAACGACAACAAGGTATGTAGAACGCCCGATATGTAAGGTTATGTATAGCATGATCTGTATTAATTAGTTTTACTGTATGTATAGCCTGGTTTGCATTAATTAAACGTGTCCGCAATGCATAAAGTGGGGAAAGGTATTTATGTAGTGATGTCTTGCTGAGCATACTAACGCTTGTAGAATCTGTGCGCCCAGCAGTGGGACACAAGGTACACAGCACAGACACCACAAGGAATGCTACATGAGGCCATTAAACAGAACAATGCCATACAACCCGCCGTCAGTGGTAGGGTATGTCCAACAAGGACGTGCCATAGCAGGGGATAGTATATGTTGATATACTGTCACAGCACGCATGTGTATGGGCATATAACGTTAATGACATATGTAAGGTGGTCCCGCTGAGCAAGTATGCTTTGCATTATGGGATACTATGTGAAATATTTGTAATGTATAGTATTATAGGTAGGTATGACAGATATTCTACACAGCATAACAGGTATCGTCTATTGGTATGTACAATAACAGGATACATATGGACTGTAGGTATGGGATATAGTAATAGCATTATAGTTAATCTAAATGGAAGGGCTACCAAGTAACCATGCACAAAGGACATGTAATAGCTGCACAGGTGTATAGTGGGGTACTATGCAGTCTGACAAGTCCATGTGTAAGGACAACTACAGTGTTCACACTAGTGGCACCTCTCCAGGGTAGTGTCCTGTGAAGAGCAGAGCCAGGTGTCACCTGCACCACTGCACAGTACAGCCACTGCAGTGATCCCAGGCCTACATGTGTCTCCCAACAACCAAGGGAGGTATCACATGAACAGTGCTACTGAGTGTCCCTGCGTGATGTACATAGGACTTATGTTCCACAGCATGGTGAGTGTCCGGTTTGGGAATGTAACTCAGAAGCACATCCCACTCATTGTGGCGTGTGTGCACATATCCATGAGCATGTTGCTCACAGTGGCCTCTGCTTATGTTGCGTATGAGGAGTATATCCATCAATAATGTTGTGGACATGTGCCCTGTCTGATCAGCAGAGGTCACCCCGAGTATGTAGTATGCAAATGTGTAGAGATGTGGTGTCTGTAGTGCAGCCGCATATTTAAACTGTCGGAGCTTAGTAAACGTCATGGCGTGTTAATGTTGTGGCATGTAAAGCTGTAGCTGTTGTGTAAGGTACACCCTAAATGGGGTGGTGTACCCTTGAATGTGTGTAGATGTCTTGAGTTCAGAGGTACAATGGGTGCCTATGTACCAGTTACACACCCAGTACAGATAGGTGTGGCCACGTAGGAGGATATCCATGCCACAGTGGCAATACGGTAACCACAGGAGTGGGTGCAACATATGTGTGTACTGCAAACATGTACAATGTGATATGTATGTAGGGGACTGCCATCCATGTGATAGTCAGTGGGTGAATGGTGTAATGCAAAGGTGATGTGCATGCACCTTGTGTCATGCAGTTTGATGCCATGATAGTCATATTATGTATCTGTCACAGTGGCACCCATATGGTTGGAGTCAGTATCAGCTGGTGGAGCAATCATGGCGCTTGGTATGTAGGGGTTCTAAAGCTAGGCAGGGAAAGTTCCCTGTGCCAGCCTGTTCCGCAGGGAAGCATATACTGAACATGAGGGGCCCTATGACTGAGGACCGTGGTATGCCAAAGTACCTGACATGTAGTAGGTACTATGGTATGCTGGCCTCACTGTGTGTCCTGTCCATGAGCCACATAGCATAACATCCTGAGACACAGGGTATGATGTGCAGGTGGATGTGTATGTTGTCAATACCAGAATGGGGAATGGTGCTAAAAGGCAATGAGAGGACAATGTAGGATGTGTGGACTCCCGTACCATCAGCAATTGCCCTGGTAACTGTATGAAAGGAGTCCACCATGTGTAGGGGCCATGCTCTGGCCTTAACAAGCCCAACCCGGGTGGCAGCAGAGGACGGGAGACCAACAATGTCTCTGAGAATGACATCCTTGATGATGTGCCCCATAGCCATGCAGAACAGTCCAGTCAGGTGTGTAGGACTATAGTCCCACTCGTGCAATGCGGTGCCACCTGTGTGTAGTGTGATAAATGCTGCTGTGTGCCATTCAGTGTCTACAATGTCTGAGACAAGGCTATTACTGAATATGGTGGCCTAGTGGGGTGACATGTAATTCAGAGACTGGTGGACATCACAGCCTGGGACGTTGGAAGGTGACATGGGGCCAGTGTCCCAGGACATATAGAGTGTAGGTCAGTACTGTGCAGGTGTGACCACAGGGACACCACAATGTTCATGTATGGATTGCGGCCCTGTAGTGAGTGAGAGGGTGTACTGTCAGCATTGAATCCATCCTCCAGCATGTTGCCAACAATACCTGGGTCTGCAATGTTCCTGAGTGACTGTTTTATGTGACAGTAGATGTGGGTGTTGTGATCGAATACTGACATACCACCATAATGCCTGGTGTTACACCCCGGAATGTGTGGCAGTCATGTTTATGTAGCTAGTCTTGGAGTATGTGATGAGGGACCCTGTGGCCCCACCACGGCTGACCAGTGAGCCACCTGACACATGGGAATGTACACCACTGTGCAACAGCCTACACCTGTTGTTGCACATCATATGTCCATGGAACATGACCACCAGAGTGGCGTCTGTTATCCGGTGTGTACCATCATGGCTCTGTGTGGAATAGCATGATCCATGCAGTTGTGTACATGCTAATTAAGTGCACTGGGGTATGTGTCAGCATTTGTATGTGCATTGTCCATCTGCACGGGTGTCATGATGTTAACAACTGCTTTCAGCAGACGTCTGTAGTAGGTGTTGTAGTACACATGTACTGTGTATGCTGTGATGGGTGTGTTGCCGGGATGTGGCTAACAAGGTAGATTAGCATATGTTCAGAATCCACCAATGAGGGGATACCCCAGGTGTGTAACACCAGTCACATGGTGGCAGTGATCATGCCAAGGGTAATGTAGGTCTTGGAGGTGGTGTGTATGTGTTGATCCAGCAGAGCGGAGGGTATGACTCATGGATGTGTCGGTACATGAGTGGCTATCCCAGTGAAGTGTGGGGTAGTGTCAGTCACACATCAGTAGTAGCTGAGGCCCACTGTCCACTATACCACCATAGAAGGTATGTTACCCATGGGGTATGATGTTGACTCTGTCGCTTGTTACAATGTGTATAGCAGTCCCGGACACAGTTAGTTGCACATGGAGCATCTTTGATGCATTGTGCTAAGCAACTTGCCAGGATGTGTGCAAATCATAGTGGGATATGGGAACCCTCAGCTGTGGGTGTGCCGGTCCAGGTATGTGCCTGAAAGGTATGGTCCGTCTATAACCTGTCATTGTAGGTGTGCTCTGCAGAGCCTAGAGGCAGGTCCCAGTCACTGCAGAGATGTCGGAGTGGTGCATTATAAGGTGTGCCTTGCCTGCGTGTGTCACAGGGGAAGATGCAAGCAATGTGTCACATGACCCCATGTTGCGCATGCCAGTTACCGCCCTGCCGGTGACAGTTATTGGAAACTATGCAGGACAGGCAGTATAGAAGCAGCAAGAGCCTTACATGTGAGCTGTACTCCCAGGGCCGACAGGTGCAAGTCATCTGTGCCACAGCATTGTGTTTGACCAGGACAGTCATAGCGGACAGATACCACATGCCTGTGGAATGACAATAGGAGCATAGGCAACTGTTGAAGTGACACAGTCGGTCATTGTACAGTGGTATCATGTCTGGACGAATGCAAAATGCTCCCCAGGGCTAGGCCCACACCCTCAGGGCTATAAGACTGGTGAGCTATTGCATGTCCCTGCACACGTAGTCTGTGAAGTGGCATCACAGGGCAGTCACACTAACATGGTGAATGACAGACATATCGTACCTGGTGAGGTGTGGCATGGGTGCATAGGTTATGTTGCAGAAGCAGTTACCTGACAGCAAGATGTAAGCAACTAATGCCTTGTGTAGCCTGCTGTGCGGAACTGCAGTGTGACACCCTACAGAGTCAGCTATGACTGGTGTGTTGTGAATGTTATAACACACTATTGGCTGTATGTGGTGGGCACACATGAGTCTGTGGGCTATAAGCTGGTAATGTTGTCTTCCATGATGGGGGCTACCTCTGGTGCCTACAGAGAGTATGGAGATGTACTGCACAGGTTGTCCTCGTAGGTATGGCCAGTGGTGTAGATTATGTGAGACTATGTGTTGGGTGGGGTGTGTTGCAAATGTTACACATCCCCAAATGACTGTCAGGTGCAGTCAGGGTTGGCGACAGCATTACCCCCAGCCATAGCTGTCAGCCTCCTGTCCCCAAAATGAGGAACATTAGCCCTCATACCATGTGACAAATGGGAGAAACATGGAACACTTACAACTGGCTTACTAACAGCATCAACTAGGAAGGGCATATGATGGCTAAAATAGGCTGGTCTTATGTATAAAACAGATATTCCAATGAATTAATATGATTCTCATCTATCTAGCCATGGCTAGCAGGTAAACTATGTACAACAATGAATGTGTGACAGACCCTTCCAATGTGGAACCTTGAGGAACATGCACCTTTAGAACCCCAAATGAGGTACGTTCCCTGTAATGAGGTACACCTGAGAGCTATGGGCCCAGCACGGCTGCAGACGTGCATCCCCCACAGGCTGTAGTGCCATATGTTGGGAGGTGAGCATTGAATGTGTACATGAGACAATTGCTCTATTACCACATGTACGACATATCCCTCATATAGACAGGCAGTAGCACTGGTACGTGACAGTTGGACATGCCTGTATATACAACCATGTCCCACAGGATATGTGCGTTATGTGTGTACAACAACTGTCATACCTTAAGCAAGCTGGGAAGTGTAGGACAGCGAGTGTACCTGTGGGAAATGGTGTGGAATGGGCTATAGTAATCAGTAGCTCATGACATGCTCACATGTTCTGAACAAGTGCCTAGCATGACCATACAATACAGATAGGGAGTTGGATAATATCAACCCACAAGTGGTGATGACAGTCATTTAGGGTGGCACCGCACTATAACCCTGCTGAGTATGGTGTGCATGTCCATGAACCATTAGCACTGTAGATGTTAGCAGTACAGATGTACAAGATAGCACGGATATTTGATTGCAAATACCTTTGCATGTCACAGGAGTGTTCCACCAGTGGCCTGTTGACAGACTCACAACTACAAAAGGTGCAAGAGTGACATGTGCACAGCACATCAGTGCCAGATACAGTAGAACAGGGTTGATGTGTTGTACCCCACCCTCATTGTAGCCCATACCACACAGACAAATGTTAGGCATCTGTGTATGTAAGGCTGTGAATGGCCATGACCTATCAGTTTAGCTGTGTCAGTGTTGTGAACAACATACAGAATGGGCTGTGTGTGTAAGGTGTGTGACATATGTGCACAGTCTGACGGATGATGCCAGCAGTGTCACCGCTAGGTGAACATCCCTGTACCCATAAACTACTACCTAGGCTGTGGTCAACATTCCCTATCGGCGTCTTTGCCTTTGCGGATGATGACACCCACCTAGAAGTACGCCTCTGTAATCTCGGTAGCGTGTTCTGTAGATGCGTAATGCTGTAGTATGTTAGAGTAGGTAGGTGTATGTTCAACTCCCGGCCCTTCCAAGTGTGTGTGTGTGTGTGTGTGTGTGTGTGTGTGTGTGTGTGTGTGTGTGTGTGTGTGTGTGTGTTTCCAGCTGCCTGGGGACACAGTAATACTTTTAGATGTCTCACAACACATACATTCCCTATCGGCGTCTTTGCCTTTGCGGATGATGTCACCCACCTAGAAGTATGCCTCTGGGAGTGCTGCGTTCAGTACTCTCTGTAGCGCATTCTGTAAATGCGTAATGCTGTAGTGTGTTAGAGTAGGTAGGTGTATGTTCAACTCCCGGCCCTTCCAAGTGTGTGTGTGTGTGTGTGTGTGTGTGTGTGTGTGTGTGTGTGTGTGTTTCCAGCTGCCTGGGGACACAGAAATGCTTTTAGATGCCTCACAACACATACATTCCCTATCGGCGTCTTTGCCTTTGCGATTGATGACACCCACCTAGAAGTACACCTCTGGGAGTGCTGTGTTCAGTAATCTCGGTAGCGCATTCTGTAGATGCGTAATGCTGTAGTTTGTTAGAGTAGGTAGGTGTATGTTCAACTCCCGGCCCTTCCAAGTGTGTGTGTGTGTGTGTGTGTGTGTGTGTGTGTGTGTGTGTGTGTGTGTGTGTGTGTGTGTGTGTGTGTGTGTGTGTGTGTGTGTTTGTGTGTGTGTGTGTGTGTGTATCTATCTATATATATATATATATATATATATATATATATATATATATATATATATCTATCTTTGTAATATGTATGTGGATATTAGCACTATTGAATGTACTGCATTGTCTGTACATGTTCACCTTGGATGTATCTGAATGTGCTATGGCTCTGTGATAGTGCGCATACTGTGTGCTGTAGTGATCCTGGGTTATAGTTGTGTAGTGACCAGTTATTTTGTTGCTGGGTATTACCAGGGACATTGAAAACAATGATAGTACAGCACCTTTAACCCGTCATGTGCACATCTCAGCAGCAGTCAGCAGTGGTTATTACATTGGAGGATGACTATGGCTCATATACCTATGTATTACATGGCAATGCTATGCAAATCAGGTTAACATTACTGACACCCGTTTATCCACAGGTTGTGATACAGATCCCATGTATGTATGTGTATACAATACCAGGTGCAGGACTGGACTATGGTTGAATGCGTGGATGGGTGTCCATGGCCAGGAATGGTGATCTGTACAGCCTGGCAGGTACAGTCTGAGACTGTCCCACAACCTCCAGTATATGGCTGACACATGCTGAAACAGTGTACATGCAGAGACACACATAAAACAAACAGCTAGGGATAACACATAACACACACACACAATGCATCAACATTGGCCATGCAATACTTGTTGTTCCTCACACACACACAAATGCATACATGTTGATTGGCTGGTTCACTGACAGGCTCTGGAAATGAAACTACATACCCTGTTCATATGATGACACCTGTGCCACCTCTTGTAATGTGTAACATTGATGCAGGTACGGACTAACAAGGTGCTGATGCACATGGTGGCTTCATAGCACTGTAATAATGTTACAATGTTGTTAACACAAAGTGTGATTACCTTCTAGGTGTATTTAAGCAGGCATGATAAATTCCCGCTATGATCATCAATGTAGTATAGTGTACAGCACTGTTAATTCTGAAGATGTATTATCCATCCATGTGCCATTTGACTGACGTGTGTAGTATTGGCAGCATGTGTTACACAGTGTGCAGTACGTATAAGATGTGTGTAGTACAGATTCACATGTATCTTTATGTGAACATGGTGAGGGTGCACTGTCTGCATCTACATGTATAGTGGGCACATTGGAATGGTGACATGCCCTGTATTTCACACTGTTAACACGTCATACTTTCTATTGGTGGCCAGTATGCATTATACTACACATATTGTTGTACTTGTCTACACATGTGTGATTGCTATGGTTTTACACGGTGCTGTGGGTGATACTGTTACTATCTGTCATAGTTTTGCATTATGGTAGTTGACACGACCTCAACAGTCTGAATTACCAATTGTTATATGATATCTTCACAACAGTCCCACACATGTAGGACACACAATAGCATGTGGATCCTACATGTACTATACTATACCAGTTCGCACTGGTGTTGACCGCCACACATTGCTGGGACCATTACTGTTTGACATGTAGCCATGTTAGTTACAAGCAAAGACAATAGGGATATTCCTGTCCACATCTGGGAATTCATACTGTGGCCTAGAATGCATTCTGCACATGACACAGTTAGTCTACACAAAGGTATCATACAGACAGATACGTGTTATCCAACCCATGCTGTACACCTATAAGGCTAAACAGAGTCAGTTATCCACATTTACTACACATACTTTACCAACAGTAACACATAGGTATTACACCCCAATATGTATAATGGGTAACAATGTGTACATATAGATAGGTGCTATGTCATTTGTCATTTGATATTTGCATTTACAACGGTATTGTGAAGTACATCACTGTATCACATATGCAATGAGAGTTCTGCATGCATATCCTCCAAGGTGGTTGTACAACTATGATGAATGTACATTATTGACATACTTTGCTGTGTTTGAACTGTTCTGCAGTATTACACATACATGAACAGTCACTCACACTATGTATATAAACTGTTGTGTGTGTGTGTGTGTGTGTGTGTGTCACAGATGACCTAGGCCACAGACAGTTCTGATACATGTAGTTGACGTGCGGTAATGCTCCACCAGATATGTCCAGGCACCAGAACTGTGACTTGGCAACACATACACATGCTAGAGTAAGGTTTCTGTATGTGTGTGTGCCTCATTATGGCATTCCTGTTCATGTGTGTGTGCATTTCTGATGTGTGTCATCAGCCACAGTTGAACTGCACATCCGGCATCCCCTACTAGGTGACCATGTGGGTTGTCCCCATTGCCAAATGTTTTGTTCAGCTGCGTCAGATGCCACATATCGGATGCATTGCAGCTTCCAGGGCATCCAGCACACACATTCATTATTACGGGCTGGCCATCACACACAAACCGCCACTTCATGGAGGGGAAGCCCTTGTGGATGATGTAGGCCCTGCCACACTCACTGGCTGGTGCTTTGATGCATATGTGCGTGCAGTGTATTGTACACAGTACTTAGGGTATTCCACTATTGTGTGGAAACGACACATATTGCTGCCCAATACCTTACTGGAATTGGGGATATATACATCATCACTGACATGTGCTGACATGGCATTCATGACCTGGTGCAGTACCCTGGATGCTGATGTTTGTAAAATCCACGTCATATCACCAGTTGATCTCTGGAAGGTACCTGTTGCTGATATCCTTAGGGCAACACATACCTTGGTTTCCACTGGGATAGGTTTCCCTCTGTTGGGTCTGTGTGTGAGACATGGCCTGCACAGATCCACAATCTTCTGCAGGAGGTCTCTGTCCACTCTATAGCACTCTACTATCTCCAGCTCATTTAGCCCCTGGTAGTTTACCCGGTGCCTGCACACTCCTCTCCGTCTACTCACTGTGTGATGCTGAGCGGCATTCACATTGGCACAACCCTCCATATGTTGCATATGTTGACGTATAATAGCAATGGCAGCCCCTAACATTATCTTGTCTCAGTTAAGCTTTTAAAGTTTGCACTTCTCTTACTATACTACAGTGTTGCAGTGTGTCTGAGAATAGCATGGTGGTCTACTGTTTGTAGAGTTGTACGTGCTGTGCTGTGCTGGCCTGCTGTACTGGCTGTGTAATATACTCATTCTGATTGTTTCCACCTGCTAGCTGTGGTAGTTCTCCTTGGTTAACTTACTGCTATTTGTTTACCTTCCTTTCCACTGTTTGTGTCCACAGTGAGCGGCACCACGCATAGGAGCACAGTGAAGTGCATATCCACTTCCACGTGCGCACACAGGCTTATACATGCGTACAAACACTTACACTGGCTTACACAACATTACACGGGCTTCAACAATCTTACAGTAGCTTACTCGTTCTTCAAGTCGTGCACACAGGCTGACACACATGCATACATGCTTACTCGGGCTTACAGGCTTGCACAGGTGCAAACACACTTCACCAGGTTTGCAAGAAACTTCAGTGATATCCATGGCGTACACCGTCAGTTTACTGACTTTACCTAGGATAAATCATAACACGCCTCTTCCACTGATGCGTCACTGACAGCAGACATGTGACAAACTGCTCCAATAAGATTACAGTGTTTTATACATACACACTCATGATGTCACCTATCTTCTATGATGATAGTCCCCTTCACCTACTCTTACACTGTAGGGCTTGGCCCATATGGCATGACAAATTGTGCTTCACTATCCTCAGCCTCAGTTGCATAGGATTGCCTACTAATGCCTGGTTACATCTCTGAGTGTGCGCTTCCACACATAGCAACCACTACTCAGTAGCCATGTTGTCTTCAGCTTGCCATTCCCCTGCATGACGCAATAACTTTTAACTGACATTACAATTTGTATGTATATTTTACATATTTGTCTTGTTTTGTATGCACAGCGCGTACTCGGAGATCGGGGGAGGGCAACTAGAGTTTTACTAATTTCCAATGGGAATACATGCCACTGGCATTATATTTGGACATCGGCATGCTTCTTCAACTAAACCATCCTTTATTTGCAGATGACATTGCTCCATTTAGCTACTTGCAGAACGTTACTCGGTTAACATCCATGTACATTTCTGCACATACTTCTACTCTTGCTCGGACAGCTTACTGTTTCATGTATCGCATATTTTACATCATTTGCATAGCTTTCATCTACAAATGGGGTAATTTGCGTATCCTAACATTGTCCATGCAACGTTCATTTGAGGGGCTGTGTTACATGCCCCTACAGGATATTGCTGAATAGCTCGGCGGACATCTTGCCTTGCTCTACTCTTACTCTACTCGTACACCGACCAAAGCTTCCTGAATCCTGGCCTAAGCTTTGATGTGTGCTAATATGTCTATTTGTGGGGAAGGCATGGCTGTAGGTATGTTTTGACCTGCTACGTCTGTCATTTATACAGAGCACCTCCCACTTTCATCATTTGTAGAGGTGACAGCCCTATAGGGACTATATGTACAGCTGTAACATTTGACAAGTCCACACATACCTGCGGTCAATACTAAACTGACTACTTCAGCACTTTTCATACCTTCAGATTTGTCTTTTAGTGGTATAGTCGATGATACTGTTTCCTATGACATGTATCTGTTTCTGATACAAGATATGTCATTTTATTACACCACTACACACAATATATGGAGAAATCACAGGCCAGATGCCATTACATTCCTTTTGTGGGACACACCCGCCCAGAGTGTTGTGTTCCTCACAAATGCCAACAGGTGCTGATCAAAACATATTCTGCTATCATCTACCTTATGTGTTCGCCGGTATTTGCACTTTCCGTCAGTGGCAGAACTCACATGCGTGTGTGGGAGACTGAACACTGTCTCAGGGACACTGCATAGCACCCTGAGGGAAACATTTATGTTGTTTCTATTAACCTTCCACATTGACTATCACAGGGCATTAGTATTCATCCAGATTTGTTGAGGTACATGCTTTTGACTTATACATGTTTTGTCATTTGTCATCACATTTTACCAGCTTTACCAGAAAGGCTCATCCAGACTCTGCTACACTTTGCTGTGAAGGAAAGGTTAGTTTGCTGTTATTTTTTGTATTTCTGTATTGCCTTTCTATATTTTGAATACTGTAGTTTGTTTTCTTTACCTTGTGTTTTGCTTGCATTCTGTTTTAACAGCATATTAAAACTTCAAAAGAGACCACAGCTCTCTCTGTTCCGAGTCAGACAGAAATAAGAACTGATTAATTAAGGACTCATTCATAAGACAGAAGAGGTCACTTAAGGTTAATCACTTGTTAACAGAGGGGGTGGAGCTAGGAACTAAAATTTCTATTTAAGGAGTAAACTAAAACATTTCAGAGCTTTACCAGAAAGGCTCATCCAGACTCTGCTACACTTTGCTGTGAAGGAAAGGTTAGTTTGCTGTTATTTTTTGTATTTCTGTATTGCCTTTCTATATTTTGAATACTGTAGTTTGTTTTCTTTACCTTGTGTTTTGCTTGCATTCTGTTTTAACAGCATATTAAAACTTCAAGAGAGACCACAGCTCTCTCTGTTCTGAGTCAGGCAGAAATAAGAACTGATTAATTAAGGACTCATTCATAAGACAGAAGAGGTCACTTAAGGTTAATCACTTGTTAACAGAGGGGGTGGAGCTAGGAACTAAAATTTCTATTTAAGGAGTAAACTAAAACATTTCAGAGCTTTACCAGAAAGGCTCATCCAGACTCTGCTACACTTTGCTGTGAAGGAAAGGTTAGTTTGCTGTTATTTTTTGTATTTCTGTATTGCCTTTCTATATTTTGAATACTGTAGTTTGTTTTCTTTACCTTGTGTTTTGCTTGCATTCTGTTTTAACAGCATATTAAAACTTCAAAAGAGACCACAGCTCTCTGTTCTGAGTCAGGCAGAAATAAGAACTGATTAAATAAGGACTCATTCATAAGACAGAAGAGGTCACTTAAGGTTAATCACTTGTTAACAGAGGGGGTGGAGCTAGGAACTAAAATTTCTATTTATGGGGTAAACTAAAACATTTCAGAGCTTTACCAGAAAGGCTCATCCAGACTCTGCTACACTTTGCTGTGAAGGAAAGGTTAGTTTGCTGTTATTTTTTGTATTTCTGTATTGCCTTTCTATATTTTGAATACTGTAGTTTGTTTTCTTTACCTTGTGTTTTGCTTGCATTCTGTTTTAACAGCATATTAAAACTTCAAAAGAGACCACAACTCTCTCTGTTCTGAGTCAGGCAGAAATAAGAACTGATTAATTAAGGACTCATTCATAAGACAGAAGAGGTCACTTAAGGTTAATCACTTGTTAACAGAGGGAGTGGAGCTAGGAACTAAAATTTCTATTTAAGTAAACTAAAACATTTCAGAGCTTTACCAGAAAGGCTCATCCAGACTCTGCTACACTTTGCTGTGAAGGAAAGGTTAGTTTGCTGTTATTTTTGTATTTCTGTATTGCCTTTCTATATTTTGAATACTGTAGTTTGTTTTCTTTACCTTGTGTTTTGCTTGCATTCTGTTTTAACAGCATATTAAAACTTCAAAAGAGACCACAGCTCTCTCTGTTCTGAGTCAGGCAGAATTTTTTTCCCTCCCTTTCACCCATTTAAGTTGTCTTGTTAAATACCACTGTCTTTCTAGTTGCCGCCTCTTATGTTAATCTGACCATATATCTCATTTCTCTCTACTTTCACTGGCTTATGTGAGTAATCACAAAACCATCACTTTTGAAATCCTACCCTTCAATTATTTAAATTTATTGGCCATCCTACAGTATTTCATAGTACCAAAATACAAAGGTAACCACCCCTTTCAGTCCATCTTGCTGTTTTAAAATAGTAACTCTCCACTAAACCTTAACTTTTAAACAGGAAAAACTCAAGTTACCTACTTTCATATCTAACTTCTCTAGTGCACACTGCAGAGTGCATTCTTTTCAATCTTACCTTTAAGCATCCCTGTTACTAGCACTTTCTCTAATACCTAAAAAGATCATCTCTACTTGACTCCAAGTAGACTTTTCTCTATCTGTTAAACCTAGCACTTGCTCCTACAGTACTTATTACCTTGATACGGCACTCTTATAGATAGCACCCCAAAAGGCAAACCCCATTTCTCGGTCACCCACGCCCCGAATCTATTTTAAAGTTTTTGTCTAGTCCTTCTAGCATGTCGAGGGATCAGTTGCTAGTGTCCTCTCCTGCTCAGCTGGTGAACCTGGGAATATTGAGGCAATGTTACAATTGCCTCATGTACACAGACAACCCTCTCCTCCCACAAAACACAAATACATGCGAGAGATGCAACTATACGGCCAAACTGGAGGCTGAGCTCTCTCAACATAGGACTGGCAAGACCAGTCAGGAGGAGAAGGTTACCACACACACTATAGACCCAGTCTCACATAGTACCATCACAACCTCAAATCATACACATAAACACACAAAGACATACTCGGCTCTGATCAAAATCTACCAAAACAGCAGAGGCCACCAAAGCAGACACCCAAACAACCACCACCTCAGAACACAACACCTGCAACACATAGACCTCACAGTCAGAGTGTCAAACAGTCACAGCCCTTAAGGCCAAACACAATGCCAGACACACTAGTCATTGGTGACTCCATAGTCAGACACACTGACGGCCCGCTCACCAGACTGAGTAAGGAGAAGGTCACAGTAAGCTGCCTGTCGGGTGCTAGAATCCGCCACATAACGCAAGCACTCAGGTCTCTCAACAGCAGGTACAAATACGACTCAGTCATTGTCCACGCTGGTGTAAACGACCTGAGACATACCTCCTTGGACTACACGAAAAGAGACATTGAGGAGCTCTCTGATTATGTAGCCCAGGCAGGTATGACCCTGACCTTGAGCAGTATCCTACCTTCACCAAGAATGATGCCACAATACAGAGATAAGATGATCAGCTTTAACAATTGGCTTAAACTCTGGTGTCATTCAAAGGGGATCCAATGTCTGTCTGCCTGGGATGACATGCTGGACAAGCCATGCTGCTTCGCAAGAGACGGCTTGCACCTGTCACCCTGGGATTCCGGATATTGGCAAAGGCTCTTGCCACCCCATAGTGCCTTTTTAGGCAAGGCTCAAATTCTAAACCTACCACCCTAGAACACAAAAAAGGAAAAAAACTAAGGGTAATGCTGCTCAATGCCAGAAGTCTAAATCTCAAAATCCACGCACTCGAGGCCCTTCTCAGTATGGAGAACATCAATGTCTGTGCAGTGACAAAAACCTGGTTCAAGGCTCCTGAGAGCACCCCAGCACTATCAGGTTTTACCTCTTATCATGCGTTCCGGCCACAAAATCCGGACAATATCAAGAAAGGAGGGGGGGTATCCATATTCATCAAGGACACCCACACCTCAAGACTGGTGGCAACGCACGATGCATCGGAGACCATCCAGGTGCAATTAACCATAGGCAAGACTGCTCTGCAAATTGTAGCATGTTACAGGCCACTCTCACAAACTCAGGAACCTCACATGGCCTTCCTGAAAACACTAGAGGGGATAAATGTATCACCAAACACCATCATGCTAGGTGACTTCAATTACCCTAATATAGACTGGGAACACTACTCAAGCCCAAACACTCTAGCCCAAAAGTTCCTGGAATTCATAAACTCAAATGCCATGGAACAACTAGTCACCATCCCCACAAGAGGAGAAAACATACTTGATCTCATCATCACGAACATGGGAGCACAATGTTCAACACCGAAGTATACCCCTCACTGGTGAGATCAGATCACAAACTAATATCGTTGGAGATCGTCATCCCACCCCACCTGAAATAAAAAGACCACAGTAAAGAACTTCGAAAGCCGACTTCACACTTCTAAAGACTAGTGCGGTCTCCTTTAAGGCCCCAAGCCGGCGGAAAACAGTACTCAAGCCGCTGAATCACTTACAAATGCCTTCTACCAGCACCTGCAGGACTGCATGGATAAGGCAATCCCAAGCAAAACAAAGACTCTTTGTACCAAAGGCAAGCGTCCAGTCTGGTGGACCCCAGCCATAAACAAACTCTACAACAAAAGGAGGAAGCTACTACAAGATAGAGCAAAATCCTTAAAAGGTAAGACACCCTTGATCACTATAAGTAAAAACTAAGAGCTCATAAAATCATCCAAAGCAAATTTTGAGAGAAAATAGCTAAAGACTCAAAAGACAATCATAAGGCCTTCTTTAGCTATGTTAGAAACCTGGGAGGAAACTCCCAGATATGCTCAGAACTAGTTCAAAATGATGTGAAGATTACTGATCCTACAGACATTGCCAACATACTGGCTGACAGGTTCAGTGCAAACTTCTCCCCCCTCCCCCAAAGGAGAGATATCTATACCAAGCGATTGCAGCCCCCCAAACATCTCCAACGCCCAAGTGAGAACTGCTCTCCAAAGCAAAAACACAGCATCCATGGGACCTGATGGTGTCCCCGGCTGTGTGCTCCATGAACTCAACGAGGAATTAAACCCACAGCTAGGACAGCTGTTTAATCATAGTCTTACCTCTGGATACGTACCCAGGTTGTGGCGCACTGCAACTGTGGTCCCACTTCACAAAGGCGGTGCCTCCACCGACCCTGGAAATTACCGGCCCATTAGCTTGACAAGCCTTATCTGCAAAGCCATGGAGAGGATCATAATGGACCTCATAAATAAAGACATAGGGAATTTGCAGACTTTGGATCCATCCCAGTTTGGCTTTGTCAAAGGCAGATCATGCCTTCTAAACTTGGTTGACTTTTTCGAAACAGTCACCAAAGCCATTGATGAGGGAAAGGCAGTCCATACAGCCTACCTCAATCTGGCGAAGGCCTTCGATACAATACCCCACTCGGGTATCATTGAAAAACTCATCAGCTTAAATGTTAACCCATGCATCACAAGATGGGTTGCAAACTGGCTGAGTGACAGAACCCAAAGGGTCAGAGTTGCTGGTGCCATGTCAGACTCAAAGCCTGTGACAAGTGGTGTACCACAGGGCTCAGTCCTGGGCCCACTCTTGTTTGGCATCTACTTTTCCGAAGTACAAGCAAACACAGGAGGGTTATGGCTGACAAAGTTTGCAGATGACTGCAAACTGGGCGCCATAGTAGAAAACACATCTGACACAGATATCCTTCAGAAGGGTCTCACAGAAACGGATAACTGGTGCCAGAGCCATGGCCTAAAGTCAAATGCCAAAAAATGCATAGTCATACCCTTCGGGAAAAACAAGGTTGCCCCTAGCTACCAAATAGGTGGCAATCCACTGAGCACAGAAGAAGTTATCAGGGACCTGGGGACTCAGGTTGATAGTAGTCTGTCATTCGACACCCATGTAGCTAAAGTAGTTAGGAAGACCTTCTACATTGCCCACCTTATCATGAATATCTCATCTAGATCAAGGGAGGTCATAGTCTCCCTATACTCATCACTCATCAGACCAATGATTGAGTACAATGCCCCATTCGAATGTATCTGACCCGACACTTGCAGCAGCTGGAGAGGCCACAAAAGTTCCTCACCAAAAGGATAAAGGGTCTCAAACATCTGTCCTATGCTGCCCGACTGAAAGAACTCCAGCTCTATTCAGTCGCTTACCGCTTGCTCAGAGGTGACCTTTGCCTAACATACAAGGCCATGTCAAACCCAGATTTGATGAATATGCTTCACCTCAAAAAATCTAGATCCATCAGAGCCACAAGGGCGGGAGACTTAAATCTCGACACGGCTATTAATAGGACGTGCTGGAGGGATAGATTCATCACCCAAAGACTCCCTATGCTGTGGAATAAAATCCCGGTATATGTGAGGCAGAGCACCACGCTGGCCTTGTTCAAAAGAAATCTTGACCAATGGATGGGAGATCGCAGATATACCCCAGGGATTACCTCAGTGTCACTGCTCGACAGAGGCACAGCAAAATAATGGGTATAGTTCCCCATACTAAAGGGGTGGCGTAAGCCACAAAACTATGGGCTAGGCTTGTAAATGCCCTTGGGCAGATAGCCTAGTATGAACCTATGAACCTATGAACCTATGAACATCTTTCTTCACACCTGTCCACCTAATCGCACTAGTTCTGTACATTTATTTAGGTCAGGGTTACCTTCATACCTCTCAACTGTACAAATTTTGGGTAAATGTCCCTAACTTAGATGTCTGATTTTGTTCCTTTTTTAATAATATTGTGCAATGCCTTTCTGGTAATTTAGTGGGAAGTCATTTGGGACTGTGGGGTTAGACAATAATGACAGACATTTGTTATTTACAATTAATAACCCTTGAAACATTCATACTATTGACTGATCCATTATTCTATCCACGTTCTGACTTTGTAAGAGGAATATTTGAGATATTCCCTATTTGTACTTATTTTAAAATGCCTTTGTCCAGATGTCTTATTCTGATTGAGAGGTATGGTTACCATCTTATTCGTACGCATGTACGTCCATGATAATCGCTTACACAACACTAATATAACTCCCTACGTCTTCCCCCAATAGTTTACACAATCTCCGGTATATGGGTTCTTCATTTTAGGAAGTTAGAGGTGTCTGCTATACCCACATAGGTATATTAATCACTCCCATGGGGCGGACCTCATAAATCTGTGCCAACCAACACCTAGGCACCTAGGCCCATTATTGCATACCCATGATTCCCACACCTGACACCCCTCCACAGTAGTCATAACACATATTTAATGTGAGCGATAAATTATGACGACACTTCTAAACACTATCCACTCTCCACATGTCGGTACATATGTCTTACATTCTGTCAACCCATGTGTTATTACACTTGCACAAGCTACTGTTGCATGTACAGCTATATTGTAGTTGCGGATGACACTTCTTTGCGGCAATCATTACAGGGCTGTGCATTTATAAATTCACTATTTTTGGAGTCCTGCAAAGGACACCTATATCCATGTTTAAAGAGTAGAACTTACAGATCTGGCACACTGATACTTTCCGGCCAGTAGTTTTGGAAGCAGCAGTGTATTTACCTTAATTGCATGTCTGTTATGTGTATCCATACTAGCTATGGTGTAACCTATTTATGTACATGTGTTATAGCTACGAGGACATTTGCTTATATGTTTGTTAGGTATATATCAATTGATGTTGTATGTGTTTGAGTGTATGTATGTATATATATATATATATATATATATATATATATATATATATATATATATATATATATATATATATATGTATGTATATATATATTTTTATATATATATATATATATATATATATATATATATATATATATATATCTGTACATTCTTTATTTCATATATTTATTTAGTTTAAGTCTGTGGATATATATATATCTATACACAAATGTATATATCCATATATAGACATTACGTGTAGAAACCAGCATTCATTTGCTATGCTGTGAGCGGATTACACACGGCATTGCGCACTTGCATTTCCTTATTGTGGGTTACGCGCAGGCACATGCATATCCTTATTGTGGGTTACATATGTTTACTAAGTCTTTGTGCTTACGTGGGCTTTATTACTTGTGACAGTACCAGTACAATATCTCTAATCCGGTTAATGGACATATGCGAACCACACGTTCACCTTTACATATTTAAATGTCTGTACAGCACAGACGCATTCATTACACTTTAACATTATATGTGCTGTAGTCGTAGTTGAACCGGGACTGCATTCACGTTGGCTGGATGCTGTAACCACTATACGTTTGGTGTTCTGACTCATTTATATGCATACCCATAGTACATAGCTACATTAACATATGCCTCACCGCTTCACTTATGTCACAGGCATCCATTCTCCTGCTGGGAAAAATGCGGTACTACATGTTACACATTCCCTATTCCCTACTGCTCTGGACCTAAGCTGCATATTTAATCACTGCAGGGATATTCAGAACCCAAAGGCTTATAGTCCTGACACATACAGGTTTTTAATTGTCAGGGTGTTCATGTGGTGATCTGGGTTTAGGCTTGTCTGCCTGGTGAACGGAAATGCCCTGACCATGTTCAAATGTCAGACAATGCCATGTCTCAGGTGTCGTCGCAGGACAGGGTTTGTCCATTTTAAACATTTTATCTGGGTTTACAGACACAGGTGTTTGGGCACCTGTCAGCAGCTTATGATGTTGGCAATACATAATATGGGTGGGGGTGGTTACAATACATAATCCACGGTGAGTGGTGTTCCCATTCACATTTGACTACTTCCTGTATTCATTCTTACGAGGGTTATTATTTTGCACATGACTTAACTATGAATTAACTACAGGTATGCAGTAGCACAGTCAACATATGTGACCCTTTGTTACAGTATACAAAGCAAAAAAGTTGAGTACTATACCAAAGTCCAGCCTACGAATCCAAAATCAAATATGCACCAAAAGACGCGGCAAGGACACTGCTATTCCTTAAAATCTTTATTGCACATAAACACAAGATGAGCGCTTTCGGGACTTCTCCCTTCATCAGATAAAAATACAATAAAACAACCCCTTCTTTTAAACTAGTGTATATCCAATAGGATTCAGTAAAAAGCCCGCCTATTTTGAAGGGTGGGCTTAACAGGTATCACATCATTTAAACCTGGTGTACGATTGGCCATAAGCTCAATGATCCATCTGGATTCTGCTAATTCTGTCAAATGCTTCACATCACCCCTCTAGTGGTAAGCCTTATGTTTACTATAGCCCTGAAAGTGAATTTGTGTGTGGCATTATCCATCACATGTCTGCTCAAAGCATTATGCACATCCCCATTCCTAATGCTAGATAGGTGCTGTAATATCCTTGTCTTTAACATCTGGTTAGTTTTCCCTACATAAAAACTAGGGCAGTGGCTACACTCAGCTAAATATACTATATCCGTCGTTCGACAGGTAGCCCTCCCTTTTAACACAAATTGCCTATGTGTGACAGGATGCTCAAAATTAGTCTTCTCATTAATGTGGCCACAAGCTTTGTTACAGTATAAATGTATGGACCTCTGTAATACTGGGGACTACCCCACATCCTTCACAACATTTCATGCTTATGTACATACTATTATTCAGTGAACTTTTGAAGTTTGTGAGAGCAGTACTTACATCTGTCCCTATTTGTCCACCCATCCTTTTAGGCTTTGTCCAGGTTTTGTTGCTGAAATAGGTTGGGAGGTGGTGTCGGTATGTGATTGAGTTGAATATATATTGTCGATAATTCAGTGGGGAATAGGGTTACCACTTGTTCCTCTTTGCGAGGGGAGGTCCCACTTTGGACAGTTGTGTCCTGCGACGACACCTGAGACATGGCAACTGTCCTGTGATTTTAAGACAGTAATATAATTCTTATTTTCTTTACTAGTTGCATGATACAGGTATTTTGTATCTGGTACACATAACTATTATTTGGGATAGCATAAGCTATTCAAATGCTATGGAATAAGCTTTTATCTTGGCATACACGTGTAATTCTGTCCTTTGCACTGGCTGGGGGTATGTTTTATCCTGCAGATTCTCACATTTCTACAAGGGATGTCCCACCTTGGTCATCTGAACAGGTGGCAACCCTAGTGGGGTGACCTGCATGGTGGACAGCTGTTCCATCCTGCGTAGTATGTTTTGCATGTCTGTGTGGAAAATGAACAGCACCGTGACTACACATACATGTTTTGTCCAGATGTGTACAGTAATGGACACCGTGGCATGTAAACAGCTCTGAGGTTACAACAGGTTACTTATACCATGTGGGATGTACACACATTTTGCCGGAACATTAACATGTGGGCATTTGGATTTACGTACCTGTGATGGGATGTTTACAAATGTGGGATACATATTTGCAATCCTGACACTGCCTAGGATGATACTTCCTACTACATATGGGGAATACTCGCTATGTGTAGGTGTACGGATGCGCAAGGCTGGTAGCTGGATTTGGTGGACATTCGGACATGGGTGCGGGTTATGTGCTGTACAGGGGTTGTTGCATATTGCATTTGCATGCATGGGTTCTGCTTTTGGATATCCCGGTTCCACATATGGCATCCTATGTGTATGTGATGGTTATGTTCATGTGTATAGCACATTTTAATATACATATGTTTGTGTGTGTTTGGTATACAATTTGGACTGTCAGGTTTCTTTACGGTTGTTATATAGCCACAACTGCCCAGCTGTGTACTATCACTACCACTGTGGGACTGCTGGTGACCATGCCCATGGGGCTAGACGTGTGTATTGGCGGCGCATTGACATGATGCGCTTCACTTCCACTGGGTATAACTTTTGACAGTGCAGTACATTACGTACACACGATTTTAAATATCATTTGTTCCATGGACGGACACTCATATTGTGTTGCGTGCATTTCTGTTTGGTTCTCCATTTTGTGTGGCCGGGAACTGTCTTGCATGCTTTGCATACGTTTCATTATCCACGGACACTGATAGGTGCGATTACTATTGCAGGCAGGCTATGATATTCAGCAGTTTAGATTGCTCATCGCCAGCCGACATTGACATGCCTCTGGGAGCAGCTTAGGAACGCCCCATGCACTCGCGCACGTGTCCTATGCACATGGATGTGGTAGTGGCGCACCTTCATTAATATGCATATGGTGCTACTACACCATTTATACGCTGCACGGCCGGCGCAGGCCTTACACCGGCCTTGCGCCGAGCCTCATGAATCCGGGGGTTTGTTTTACAGCACAATAAACCACTCCCTTGCCTGATAAATATAGATATATATATATATATATATATATATATATATATATATATATATTTGGAAAGCTTGTGAGGAAACTATTACTCTATTTTTGTTTTACTTGGATCGCTTGTCTGTGTACTTAATAAAGGATTTTTGACTAGCAACAGACTGCCTGCCTTGCTTGGATTACTTTCAGATACTTAGTAATTCTGTACAATTATATATGTTTTATTATTATTTTTTTTTACTTAAGATGAGTTTAAGTTCACTGCTTCTACTACTATTGTCTGATATGATTAATATACAGTGATTAACTAGAGATATATGGACTGAAAATCTTCCACACAGAGAAGTTTCTTACACTGTTTTATTATCATTTTTTCCATTCTAAGTTAAGTTTAAGCATAGCTGAGCAGGTTTGTGCTGGTCTTGCACCACCTTGGGGTGGAACAACTTCAGAGGATGGGGCCCCTCCCTCCCAGGCGTGGGCATGGAGAGAAGCCCATCACCCACCACAAATTCTGGGGTATGGTGCAGTGTCATCCACATGGAGATGGATGGTTGGCTGTGCCATATGGAGGGCGCACCTCAAGAGGCAGGCTGCCCCTACTGTCCAGCCCCCAGCACAACCACCTTTGGAGCCATGAAGGTGCAGTGGTAACTGCCCATGGGTGGGGTCCTCAGTCCCACTGTATCCATTTGGGGGCTCATTGGCTTCAGATTCCCAACCACCCTCCCAGTCAAAGGTGTTTATCCCCCTCATGTGTCATAAACCACCCCTGTCTGCTGTCTTGTCTGTCCTGTCTGTCAGTGAATGCAACCTATCCTACCCAACCAACCTCCCAAAACATACCTACAGACCTTCCCCAACATCCCACTCTTACCTTAAAAAAAAGGACATCTGTTCCGCAAAAAAAAAATCATTCCCCATACATAGCTCTGCATTCCATGCCCATGTTACAGTGAAATAATCAATCTACTCATAAATTATTCTACAAATGTTAGTTGCCAACACCCCTCCCTATGGGGTGTGAGGCTGTAAATTCCAAATTTCCCACATCAGTCACAGCTGTTGCTGCAGTAGAAATGTAATGGTATGGTCCTTTCCTACACCTGTCCTGCACATTCCCTAGCTGGTTTTCATAATGTTTTACCCCTTGCTTGCCCCCATTTCACCACTTTCCTATCACCCATTTTTTTTTTCTTTAATTAAATTTAGCACTGGTGTAAGCAGGAGTAAGCACCATTAAGCGAAGCTAAGAGGACTTAACCAGTTGTTAGCAATGCTTAGCTTCATGCAAACCCACACAAATCTGCACAAACCCACTTACAACTTCTTAAAAGTACTTTAATCACTCTGTCTCCATCAGCCCTTGTTCTGCCAGTAGCAAAATTATTAGCCTTGCCAAGTCAGGATGCTGTGCACTACAGTTACAGAAATATACCACTACACCATCTAAGCTGTGAGGATTTGTGATGCTTTTATAAACATATAATTCATTACGGTCATTCAACATTAATGAAAATGTCACTACCAAGTCTTGAATCCAAGGCCCTGTGCACTACAATCACAGCAATCTACCACTACACCATCTGAACTGTAGGAATTTGCAATGCTTTTACAAACATATCATGCACTACAGTCATTTAATATAAGGGAAAAATACATATCCACAGTACTCTTGTATATATATATATATATATATATATATATATATATATATATATATATATATAGGTCTACCTGATAACGCCAAAAGCTGAGAAGAATGACAACGAGATAACCGACACCGGAAGATCGACAACGGAGAAGACCGACAGTTGAAAATCCCGACGCTGAGAACACCGACATGTTAAGGTAAGTGTGCAATAGGGACGGACGTCAGGGTCAGGGTGCAGGTAAGGTAAGTGTGAGATAGTGATGGACATTGGTTTAGGGTGCAGTTCAGGTAAATGTGCGATAGTGACGCACTTTAGGTTTAGGGGTGGATTAAGTGAGTTAGGGTTAGGTTGCGGGTATGGTAATTGTGCGATAGTGATGGACTTTAGGGTAAGGGGTGGATTAAGTGAGTTAGGGTTAGGGTGCGGGTAAGGTAAGTGTACGATAGTGACGGACCTTAGAGTTAGGGTTTGGGTTAAGGTTAGTGCATGGATAGTTGTGTATGTAAGGTTTAGTGTAGGTTTGTAAGGTTGTTTGTGTGCTTGTGTTGTGTGTGTGTTTCTCGGAAAAGGTATTTGTTTTGTTGATTGCCGGGATTGTGGTTTGTCGGGCATGTGAAGTTTCGTGTTTTTGAACTTTCGGTTTTGTGGTGTCGGTTATTTTGTTGTCAGTGTTTTGGCATGTTGGCGTTATCAGGTAGACCTATATATATATATATATATATATATATATATATATATATATATATATATATATATATATATATATATATATATATATATATATATATATATATATATATATATATATATATATATATATATATATATATATATATATAGATATATATATATACATATATATAATCAACATCTTACTGCAAGTCATTTGCAAAGATCTGTCAAAATTCAACCATCTACCCTGCTCCTGGGTGACTTTAACTACCCAAGCATAATGTGCATGACCTATTCTACCTGAACCTGAATGCACTGAGATTCCTCGGCTTTGTCAATGGCAATGCACTGGCTCAGTTAGTCAACATTCCGATGATAGGTGGAAATATCCTGTACCTGGTCCTAACCAACATGAGTAGCCACTGTAGCACTCCTACAGTGTCATCCCCCTTGGTAAGCTCTGACCACATAGCCATCACTGTTGAGATCCCCATCTCCCATGCCGCCCACCCCCTTGTCATGGTAAAACAAAATAAACTCTACAAAAATGACTATAAATCTCCTCAGGGCAGGTAGAAATAGCTTTACAGCCACCATCCCATCAGTTGGAACTAACAATAGTGTCCAAGCCCACACCGCAATACTATGTGAGCACCTACATAGCTGTATGGACTCAGTAGTACCTGACAGGACAACATCATCTCCCTCAAAGTAGGGTAAACCACTGTGGTGGACAGCAGCAATACACAAATACCATAATAGGTGGAATTAATTGCTAGATGGTGCCAAGAAGGAGCAGGTGCCTAATTGGAAACAATGTCACCTTGGTTTGAACAAACAAATATGGTCAGAAGTGAATCACCCTAAGGCTATCTTTGAGTGCAAATTGGACTCATCCACCAAGGCCAATCACTAGGCCTTCCACACATATGTCTGCAATCCCAGAGGCAATACCCAAATCTGCTCTGTAGTGGTGGCCAATAACATGACATACACATACAACATATATATTGCCAACATGCTGCAGACAGGTTAAGTGTAAACACCCCCCCGTCTCCCATTGGTACACATGGACAAGCACAGCACCTGCCCCCCTTCCCCTCATCATCAGGAAGCAGGTCCGTAATGCCCTCTCAAAGGAAGCACACAGAAGTCTCCATAGGCCTGATACCATCCCTGGCTGCATCCTACATTAATTCAGGCATGAGCTCTCAGCTCCATTATACACTGTAGTCAACAAAAGCCTGAGCACCAGTGTCATCTCATCTGTACAGAGGGCAGCCACCGTCAACCCTATACACAAAGGTTGAGCAATCCACTAAATCAGTCAATCATATGCACATCAGCCTAACTAGCCTGATCTGCAGAGGCATGGAAAGCAATATCAAGGACCTTATGAACATGGACATCAGCAACCTCAAAATGCCTGAGCCCACACAGTGTGGTATTGTCAAAGGGAGATCAGACCTGTTAAACCTGGTCGAAATCTTTGAATCTGTCAACAAACACAAGGATGAGGGGAAGATGGTGAACACTGCCTACCTTTACCTAGCCTAAATCTCTCACAATAATCCCCAGATGGCCATGATACATAAGCCTACACAGCTAGCTATCAACCTGTATGTTACCAGATGGGTAGATAACTGGCTCAATGGTATTACCCAATCAGTCAAAGTAGTGGAAGCCACCTCTAGTAGTAGACTCTTACAGAGTGATGTACCCCAAAGATCGGTCTGGGGGCCTCTACTGTTTGATATATACATTTCTTTTTTGTTTTTTTAACGTGTTTATTGGTTTTAACATACAATCAATAAAACATAGTAATTTATACAAGCAGTTAACAAATAGAAAATTTTAACATTCGTAAAACAACAAAAGCATTTACAAAGACATCCACAGGTTAATATATCATCTAACATAACTATAATACATTATAAATGTTCCAAGTCTTTTTTAACAAACTTTGTAAAGTATCCCACATATTATAACTGGTTGTTTTCCTAGAAGTTCTTGTTTTAATAATCATTAGTTCCATTTAACATACCTCTATCAAAACATTTTTAAACTCATTAAAAGAAGGAGGGGTCTGATATCCAATTTCTAGTTATAATCTCTCTAGCCACTGTTAGAATTGACCATAATAAGGGAAGTTTAATCTTTTTAACACATTTTGGTATGAGGGTATTAAAGATGATTATTAATTTAGATATTGTAAAATGATCTGTAAAAAGGGCCTGTAGAAAATTAATTGATCCCCAATATTCCTTCAGTTTTATACAATCATGAAACATATGTGCCCAGTTAGCATTTATTTCTGTGGTACATCTCTTACATATGATATCTTTTTTATTAATTTTGATCATTATTAGAGGGGTGTAGAATGACCTGTGTAAGAATTTCCAGGCATAACGTTTCCATTTAATTGAGGAACTTGTTTTAGAAGCAGATTCCAGTATATGACTTTTATCTTGTTCTGGGGGTTCTCTATTTATGGAATTGAAATAGTTGCAGTAATTTTCTGGACAGTTGAAGGTTTCATCTCTAATAATTTTGTGCATGTGAGAAAGCTTGCCTTTATCTGAAACCTTCTGTTGTAGATTTAGTATCGTGTAATCTATCAGTATTGGAACAGATTCTTTAGTTATCGGTGTTATCAAGTCTAGTTTATTAAAAAGATATTGTCTGAAAGTATGCATCTCTAACCAACAAGTTTCATCCAAATCAAATTCTTGAGTTAAAAAAAAATCTAGATTTTTAACTTTATTATCCTGCATCTGATGCCAGTACATTAAATTATTTTGCCTGAATATTCAAGTTTTATCAGTGTTAGATGATGAGTATACCTTGTGTATAAGTTATGGGAAATAAAATGAAGATCCATTCCTTATATTTGGGATGTTTATATAAAAAGTTACGAAAAGTAATAATAATATTTATTGGGTAATTTGATGTGTGTCTCGGTGTTATGGGTACAGTGCAAAATTCTTTGAGTATCCATAATATGGAATTATTTATAATAATATTTTTGTGTGTTAGTGGTATACTAGTTAAATCCATGCCTATTAATTCCCAATATTTTTCCACATCGTAACATATGAATTATCAATTAGTAGAGCTACAGTTTTGATAACAGAGGATATAGAGTATAGATCAAAATCAGGAAAGGCTATACCTCCTTGGGACCAATTATTGATATGTGTCCTTAATGCCAATCTAGGTCTACGAGGTGCCCAAAAGAATTTCAACATTAATGTGTTTAATTTTTTAATAATTGTTTTGGTAGGTGGGAGTAGTATTGATTGTATTACATATAATATATTTGGGAATATAATCATTTTTATAATTGTAAGTCTTTCTTCCATGGAAAATAGGATATTATTCCAACTTTTAAACAGGGTTTGTATGTTTTCAAGACATTTATTATAGTTATATTGAATAATTGATGTAATATCTCTTGCTAAGATAATTCCTAGATAAGTTATATGACCTGAATTGGGTATATATTTATGATAAGCTTTTTTAAAAATATTTTTCCTGAATGTATTGGCAGAATCTTTGTTTTTTCTTCATTAAACATCAGACCTGAGATTTTCTTAAAGTCTGCCATTGTGTCAAATAATGACTCGATAGAAGAGTTGTTTCCTGTTGATGTAATTAATACATCATCAGCAAAAAGCTGAATTTTAGATACTGTATTTTCATTTATTTTAAATCCTTCTGTGTCATTATTGTTTATAATTAATTTGGCCCAGGGAGCCATTATTAGGGTAAATAATAAAGGAGAGAGTGAACATCCCTGTTTAGTTCCTTTCAATATGGGTATCATTTGAGAGACATATGTGCCAATTTTTATGTATGCCAATGCTCCTTTATATAGATTTTCAATCAGATTTATGAATGCATCAGAGAATTTTGTACACCTTAGCAAGATAAACAAGTAGTTCCAGCTCACAGAGTCAAAGGCTGAGTTTATATCAAGGCTAATTAGTGTCAGATCCTTCTTATTTTTATTTGCATAATCTATTATAGTTAACATTCTTCTTATGTTGTCAAAAGTATTTCTATTTATAATAAAGCCTGTTTGATCTATGTCAATAATGTTTGGAAGAAATTGTCTTTAATCTGTCAACAAATATGTTCATAAACATCTTGTAGTCAACATTGAGCAGTGAGATGGGCCTATATGATGAGCATCTTGTAGGGTCTTTATTGGATTTCAGAACTGGTGAGATAAAAGTGTATTTCCAAGATGGGGGATAGTAAATTCAGTCTGAGCTGCCAGGAAAACATTATGTATTAATATGTGGACATTTTTAGAGAATATTTTGTAAATCTCGGGAATTATACTGTCATTACCTGGTGCTTTGTTTAACTTGAGTTTGTTTATTTGAGCGACAATATCTGTATATGAGATGCTCTTATCCAATGACTCAATCTGTTGTTTACTAAGTTTTTTGCCCATGTATGTGGTAACAAATCTCTTTATTTTATCTTTTGGGTCCATATTAACTCTGTCATTGTTTATTTTATGAAAGTAATCTTTAAACTCATTTAGAATTTCTGATAAATTAGAAACTTTTTTCCTCAGAGGAAAAAATCTCTTTGATATGATTTTGTTTGTTAAGTTTTTTTTGTTTTATTTTTAAATTTATTTAAATATTTGGGATTTATTGAATATGTTAGGAATTTATATTTCTCTAGGGTTATTTTGATTTTGTGATTTAAAATTTCTTTGTACTTCTCATTTAACTTATTTATTTCTTCTATAATATTTTTATTTGTGATATCTCCCTTACTATTGAGCTTAAAAGTGTCTAGAAGACATGTGTCCCATGTTTTCCTTTTACTATTATACCATCTTATACTTTGCCCATATAGATATGATTTCAGAGCATCCCATATATATATAATTGAAATATCTGGTATAGTGTTTATTTCTAGTAAGTTTTGTGTCTCCTTATTTATAAATACTGTGAAGTATTTTAGTTGAGTTAAGTAAGAAGGAATTTTTCTAATCTGGGTATTGTGTGTTACAGATACCATAAGTTCAAAAGTGATAGAATTATGGTCCAATATTGGGAAGGAAATGACCATAGATTTTAGATAAATATTTTACAAGTTGGTAAGAGATCAGAACTCTTTCTATTCCTGAGTAAGACTTATGTCTGTTGGAAAAAAAGTATATGGTAGTGACTAAGTATCAGCTTGATTATTAATGCCATTCAAATGATATAAGTTAATAAAGTCTTTTAGATGTTTTGTGCTAGCTGTAATATTCCTCTTCCCAAGGGTAGTAGTATCATTATCAGATAGAGTACAATTGAAATCACCTGCTAATATGATGTCTCCTTTAGAGTGGAGTATCATTTGATTGAAATGCTGTTTCGCTGTGGTAATACCTATGCCTGGTATTCAATATATGTTGATAAATGTAAACATATTTCTATTAATCTGTACTGTAACCATGCAAAACATTCCCTTGTCATCCTTGTATGTCTTAATAATTTTGGGAATAGGTATGGATTTGTTCCACAGGATAGCTACCCCCTTTTTTTCTATGTATGTTCCGAGCTGACTAACATAATGTACTTGTTGGTTTCCAGTTTATCTATGTCTTTTTTAAGAAGATAAGTTTATTGAAGAAATATTAGGTTAGATCTATGCAGGTTAAGATATCTGATTAAACTTCTTCTCTTACATGGGTTATTTAGCCCATTAATGCTTAGGGAAATCCCTCTCAAGTTGCCATTTGACATATATAGCATAAGGCAAAATATGTTTAGTTTGTCATTTTTTATACAGATTAGTAAGCTATTCCCTCCTATAGATGTTAAAATAATCAAGGCTTTGACTTGTGAAGTATCTGTAAGAATGTGTGGGACTTTAATTTTTATTAGAAATAAAAATGTGATTATGAGATATGATATGGATGTCAGAACTGTAATCATACTGTAACAATAATCAAATAAAATAGTGTTAGGATTGAACTTTGCACCCAGCCTGGAGTTATAAACTCTGAATTTGAGTAGTTACAACTACTCGAATTAACTCTCTAACTATAACAGAAGTCTAGCTACCACCTAATGTCATATATATATATATATATATATATATATATATATATATATATATATATATATAAATATATATATATATATATATATATATATATATATATATATATATATTAAAACTTTCAAAACCAAAGTTAAACTCATCTGTATTACTATGTATTATAAAACAAATTAAACAATTTATACACTTATTTCTTAGTATTTATCAAGATTTCATTGAAGACTTCTTGGTATATCTTCAGAACTAGAAAGAACAGTTTAAGCTAACGGTAACATTGTATATATCAGAATGATAGATCATTGAAACTTTTAATTGACTTCTTTGTATGAACATATATAGATATTAGAAATAGAGACTTTAACTAATACAGTTTCTGTAGACTATATAAATTCAACTTGAAAATTTCAACTGATGTACAGGATATGTATTAATAACTAGAATAGCTTATTAACAATAGGAACATTACTAAGTAAATTACACATTTTGAAACATTTTAAAGGAATTGGGATATAGCAGGAGATCCAATTCTTAAGAAAGTAAATAGCTCAAATCATGTGTATGAGCAAAACCAATTTGACATATTATTAAGCAAAATTAAACATGTTTAACCAGATAAATGAGCATCTATTATATATAACTGTTTCATATAAAAACCTAGTAATAACTGCAACACAACTTGGAAGGGAAATGAGAAAAAAAATATATATATATATATATATATATATATATATATATATATATATATATATATAGTAAATATAGGTGCTTTGTGTATATATAGCTTCCCTGAGCTTAGAAATATCTGTTAACTAATGCTTCTGTGACACATTATATTATTCAGTTCAAATTATTCATTACAGTTGTTATGAAGGTAGCAATGTAAATGATTTAAACATATGCAACCATAGAGATATACATAAATGTATTATCTACTTGTTCATAAAGCTATTATAGGATAATTAATTACCAAAGTAAAAACAGAATAGTAAAAAACATTGCATTAATCAAAGGGAAGTCATTACATTATATAGAAAACAGTATGCAATGGCTTCATATATGGTACATATTACATACTATCTTAAAAAAGTATCAAATAACTAGTTCTGAATTAAGAAAGTTCAAAATATAAGATTATCATACATTCTTAGCAAAGGCATGTTGTAGTATGTGCATTGAAACAACAATCGCAGTACTGATTTTTGTGTAAAGCACCTTTAAGAACATTCTAATATACTACTGAATTCAGCTGCTGCACATTACAAAACTTCAATAAATGGGTTAGACAGTAAGATAATGCTTTAAAATGTGCTGCAGCTTTACTAAACATAAATTATATAAATAAAGTGCTATTATAATGATGAAAACTCACATTTTTGTGTTAAAAAGTCAGTTTTTGTCATATTTTTTGCATTTGCGGCTGCTCTGCTTCCTGGAACTGGTTTACTTTGCAGCATTATATCATGTGTGAGTGAAATCAGAGGTCTAAGTTCATGATGGCTGCTTTCTTCAACTCAGATGAACAGTTAGAACATGAAGGTTTAGAAAACGGCTCGCGAGCGCTATTCTCGAGGTTGCCACTGTCTAAAGTTGTCTCCTGAGGGATTCCAGCAGGAAATTTGATGAAAGTAAGTGAAAATAATACATTTTGAGTGTAATAAGGCTCTGTGTACTGTAGAGACAGATTGAGATGTTCCACAAGCCGTGGGAATCAAATCCTCAGTAATATCAGACCATAGAAAACACTATAAGTCTATTTACAACATACATGAACCCTATAGCATTTCCTAAGATACACAATGTTATAAGCACACACATACCAAAACTGTAAGGGTATAACTGTTTCCCAAAAAAAAATGTATGCTTATACTATATCTTTCATCTATTACTATATCAAGGAATACAGTGGTGCATATATTAATCATTCATCTGCTAATGTATCTAAACATAAAATACTGCATTTATATTTATTTTGTTTAATCAGCTGTTTATACTTCATAGCATGTTAGTTGTAATGAGTTTAAACTGTCTCAGTTTTATAATGTTAAGCAATTATAACTAAACAGCACTAAACATAGCACTATTTTGAATATATTAAAAAAAGAAATAATAATAAAAATAAAAAGGGGGAAATATTTTTTAGTAAAATTAAATGAATTTAAGTTGTTACTAACATTTGATCTCACAAAGAGAGATTAAAAAAGCAACAAATAAAAATTGTATCTGGTTACTTGTTCCTTGGGAAGAAAATTTGTTAGTATAACAAGTTGCATATTTTAAGGACTTTAGAAGCTTTGTGGTGATCTTATGTTGTTTGTGGATTACCTGAGGGAACAAGGAAGTTTACATAAAATAATCAGAATGCTGTAAAGCAAGTCATTCATTTATTATTTAGTCTCTGTTGCTTGTCTGTTGTCTTCCAAGTTATGCCTGATGCTAGTCTTTTCAACAAAGGGCTTGCCCATTCCATTTCTTCTATCTTATCCAATATTTTATGTTTTTTAATATAAGCCAAAGCAGTGTTCAAATCCTCAGACATTTTAGGACCGTCAGGTAGGAAGATTTTTAGTCTAGCAGAGAACAAAAGATGTGTTTTCAGTTGTGCCTTTTTTAGTTCTCTTAGTGGCAAGAAAGTTTTCCTTTTAGATATCACCAAAGTAGAATAATCATTATCAAAGTGCACAACTGCATCATTAAATTTTAAAGGTGCTTTTGCCCTTGCTGATTTTAACACCATCTCTTTATCAAATGAAGATAAACATTTTGCTATAACTGATCTAGGAATGTTTTTGTTAGTGGCAGAGAAAGATAGAGATCTATGGGATAGAGATCTATGGGTTCTCTCTATACTGAAAGAAAATGCCTCAGATAGATCTAGAGTTTTTGGTAGCCAAGTGTTTAAAAAAGTTATAATGTTATTACCTTCTATGCCTTCTGGTAGTCCAAAGATCCTTATGTTATTATGTTGAGATCTATTTTCCAAATTATCCAATTTAGACTGGAGATGAGTGTTTTGTTTGAGTAGCAATTCAATGTTCATTTCTCCTTCTTTAATTCTACTGTCCATGTCATTGAGAGCATCTTCTATACCAGAAATCTGTGATTTTTTGCTGTTGTAAGTCATCATGTAATATATCCATTTGTATGGTAGTTTTTTTTTGAAGTTGTCTATTTTAGAATCAGTTCTGTCTATTTTAGTTGTCAGTTCCTGCATGTTTAGTAGTAATGCCTGAAGTTCTTTCTTAAGGGTAGAATCATGGTTGTTAGCTTTACTGTAGCTCATTCTGAAGAGTTGAGATGAGTGAGAAATTTGCAAGAAGATTTATGACAGGAAAATCAGTCGTTTTCTTTCTTTTTTGGATATTATTGTAGAAAATTATATTTCAAATGATTTTATGAAGAAATAAATTCCATTAAACTAGTTTTGATGGTAAATGTCCCTGTTTATGATGGTGTCTTGGTGGAGCTACAGAAATCTGCTGCTATCTTGTGTTCATCCTTGGCCACGTCCCCGATATATACATTTCTGAGGTACAAGACAAGATCAGTGGTCTGTGGCTGACCAGGTTTGCAGATGATTGCAAGCTGACCACTGTCTTACATTCCCCTACTGATGTGAGCACTCTCCAAGAGGCCCTTGCCCAAATTAATGACTGGTGCAAGAAGCATTGCCTCAAACTGAATGCCAGGAGATGCATCATTTTCCCTGTTGTGGTAGATGTCATCCACACTAATTATGACAGTATTAACAATGTACTGAGCATGCAATCAGTTGTGAGGTGATTTGTGCACCAAGGTTGGTAGCAACCTGACAGTTTTCCACCGTGTGAGCACCAGGGCAGATTAAGTGAGTTAGGGTTAGGGTGCGGATAAGGTAAGTGTGCGATAGTGATGGACCTTAGGGTTAGGGTTTGGGTTAAGGTTAGTGCATAGATAGTCGTGTATGTAAGGTTTAGTGTAGGCTTGTAAGGTTGTTGGTGTGCTTGTGTTGTGTGTGTGTTTTTCAGAAAAGGTATTTGTTTTGTTGATTGTTGGGATTGTGGTTTGTCAGGCATGTGAAGTTTCGTGTTTTTGAACTTTCGGTTTTGTGGTGTCGGTTATTTCGTTGTCGGTGTTTTGGCATGTTGGCATTATCAGGTAGACCCATATATATATATATATATATATATATATATATATATATATATATATATATATATATATATACACATATATATATGTATACATATATATACTCACCATCTTACTGCAAGTCATTTGCAAAGATCTGTCAAGCTTCACCCATCTACCCTGCTCCTGGGTGACTTTAACTACCCAAGCATAATGTGCATGACCTATTCTACCTGAACCTGAATGCACTGAGATTCCTTGGCTTTGTCAATGGCAATGCACTGGTTCAGTTAGTCAACATTCTGATGATCGGTGGAAATATCCTGTACCTGGTCCTAACCAACATGAATAACCACTGTAGCACTCCTACAGTGTCATCCCCCTTGGTAAGCTCTGACTACGTAGCCATCACTGTTGAGATCCCCATCTCCCATGCTGCCCCCTTGTCATGGTCAAACAAAATAAACTCTACAAAAATGACTATAAATCTCCTCAGGGCAGGTAGAAATAGCTTTACAGCCACCATCCCATCAGTTGGAACTAACAGTAGTGTCCAAGCCCACACCACAATACTATGTGAGCACCTACATAGCTGTATGGACTCAGTAATACCTGACAGGACAACATCATCTCCCTCAAAGTAGGGTAAACCACTGTGGTGGACAGCAGCAATACACAAATTTCATAATAGGTGGAAATAATTGCTAGACAGTGCCAAGAAGGAGCAAGTGCCTAATTGGAAACAATGTCACCTTGGTCTGAACAAACAAATATGGTCAGAAGTGAATCACCCTAAGGCTATCTTTGAGTGCACATTGGACTCATCCACCAAGGCCAATCCCTAGGCCTTCCACACATATGTCTGCAATCCCAGAGGCAATACCCAAATCTGCTCTGTAGTGGTGGCCAATAACATGACATACACATACGGCATAGATATTGCCAACATGCTGCAGACAGGTTAAGTGTAAACATCACCCCCCCTGTCTCCCATTGGTACACATGGACAAGCACAGCACCTGCCCCCCTCCCTTCATCATCAGGAAGCAGGTCCGTAATGCCCTCTCAAAGGCAGCATACAGAAGTCTCCATAGGCCTTATACCATCCCTGGCTGCATCCTACATTAACTCAGGCATGAGCTCTCAGCTCCATTATACACTGTAGTCAACCAAAGCCTGAGCACCAGTGTCATCCCATCTGTACAGAGGACAGCCTCTGTCAACCCTATACACAAAGGTTGAGCAATCCACTAACTCAGCCAGTCATATGCACATCAGCCTAACTAGCCTGATCTGCAAAGGCATGGAAAGCAATATCAAGGATCTTATGAACAGGGACATCAGCAACCTCAAAATGCCTGAGCCCACACAGTGTGGTATTGTCAAAGGGAGATCAGACCTGTTAAACCTGGTCAAAATCTTTGAAGCTGTCAACAAACACAAGGATGAGGGGAAGATGGTGAACACTGCCTACCTTTACCTAGACCAAATCTCTCACAATAATCCCCAGATGGCCATGATATATAAGCCTACACAGCTAGCTATCAACCTGTAGGTTACGATATGGGTAGATAACTGGCTCAGTGATATTACCCAATCAGTCAAAGTAGTGGAAGCCACCTCTAGTAGTAGACTCTTACAGAGTGATATACCCCAAAGATCAGTTTGAGGGCCTCTACTGTTTGATATATACATTTCTTTTTTGTTTTTTTAATGTGTTTATTGGTTTTAACATACAATCAATAAAACATAGTCATTTATACAAGCAGTTAACAAATAGAAAATTTTAACATTCGAAAACAACAAAAGCATTTACAAAGACATCCACAGGTTAATACATCATCTAACATAACTATAATACAATATAAATGTTCCAAGTCTTTTTTTAACAAAGTTTGTAAAGTATCCCACATATTATAACTGGTTGTTTTCCTAGAAGTTCTTGATTTAATAGTCATTAGTTCCATTAAACATACCTCTATAAAAACATTTTTAAACTCATTAAAAGAAGGAGGGGTCTGATATCCAATTTCAAGTTATAATCTTTCTAGCCACTGTTAGAATTGACCATAATAGGGGAAGTTTAATCTTTTTAACACATTTTGGTATGGAGGTATTGAAGGGGATTATTAATTTAGATATTGTAAAATTATCTGTAAAAAGGGCCTGTAGAAAATTGTTAATTGATGTCCAATATTCCTTCAATTTTATACAATCATGAAACATATGTGCCCAGTTAGCATTTATTTCTGTGGTACATTTCTTACATATGTTATCTTTTTTATTAATTCTGATCATTATTAGAGGGGTGTAGAATGACCTGTGTAAGAATTTCCAGGCATAAAGTTTCCATTTAATTGAGGAACTTGTTTTAGAAGCAGATTCCAGTATATGACTTTTATCTTGTTCTGGGGTTCTCTATTTATGGAATTGAAGTAGTTGCAGTAATTTTCTGCACAGCTGAAGGTTTCATCTCTAATAATTCTGTGTATGTGAGAAAGCTTGCCTTTATCTGAAACCTTCTGTTGTAGATTTAGTATCATGTAATCTATTGGAACAGATTCTTTAGTTATCGGTGTTATCAAGTCTAGTTTATTAGAACTACATTGTCTGAAAGTATGCATCTCTAACCAACAAGTTTCACCCAAATCAAATTCTTGAGTTAAAAAAAAATCTAGATTTTTAACTTTATTATCCTGCAGCATCTGATGCCAGTACATTAAATTATTTTGCCTGAATATTAAAGTTTTATCAGTGTTAGATGATAAGAGTATACCTTGTGTATAAGTTATGGGAAATAAAATGAAGATCCATTCCTTATATTTGGGATGTTTATATAAAAAAAAGTAATAATAATATTTATTGGGTAATTTGATGTGTGTCTCGGTGTTATGGGTACAGTGCAAAATTCTTTGAGTATCCATAATATGGGATTATTTATAATAATATTTTTGTGTGTTAGTTGTATACTAGTTAAATCCATGCCTATTAATTCCCAATATTTTTCCACATCGTAACATATGAATTATCATTTAGTAGAGCTATAGTTTTGATAACAGAGGATATAGAGTATAGATCAAATCAGGAAAGGCTATACCTCCTTGGGACCAATTATTGATATGTGTCCTTAATGCCGATCTAGGTCTATGAGGTGCCCAAAAGAATTTCAACATTAATGTGTTTAATTTTTTAATTATTGTTTTGGTAGGTGGGAGTAGTATTGATTGTATTACATAATATCTTTGGGAATATAATCATTTTTATAATTGTAAGTCTTTCTTCCATGGAAAATAGGATATTATTCCAACTTTTAAACAGGGTTTGTATGTTTTCAAGACATTTATTATAGTTATATTGAATAATTGATGTAATATCTCTTGCTAAGATAATTCCTAGATAAGTTATATGACCTGAATTCGGTAAATATCTATGATAAGCTTTTTTAAAAATATTTTTCCTGAATGTATTGGCAGAATCTTTGTTTTTTCTTCATTAAATGTCAGACCTGAGATTTTCTTAAAGTCTGCCTTTGTGTCAAATAATGACTCTATAGAAGAGTTGTTTCCTGTTGATGTAATTAATACATCATTAGCAAAAAGCTGAATTTTAGATACTGTATTTTCATTTATTTTAAATCCTTCTATGTCATTATTGTTTCTAATTAAATTGGCCCAGGGCTCCATTATTAGGGTAAATAATAAAGGGGACAGTGGACATCCCTGTTTACTTCCTTTCAATATGGGTATCATTTGAGAGACATATGTGCCAATTTTTATGTATGCCAGTGCTTCTTTATATATATTTTCAATCAGATTTATGAATGTATCAGATAATTGTGTACACCTTAGCAAGATAAGCAAGTAGTTCCAGCTCACAGAGTCAAAGGCTGAGTTTATGTCAAGGCTAATTAGTGTCAGATCCTTCTTATTTTTATTTGCATAATCTATTAAAGTTAACATTCTTCTTATGTTGTCAAAAGTATTTCTATTTATAATAAAGCCTGTTTGATCTATGTCAATAATGTTTGGAAGAATTGTCTTTAATCTGTCAGAAAATATGTTCATAAACATCTTGTAGTCAACACTGAGCAGTGAGATGGGCCTATATGATGAGCATCTTGTAGGGTCTTTATTGGATTTCAGAACTAGTGAGATAAAAGTGTATTTCCAAGATGGGGGGATAGTAAATTCAGTCTGAGCTGCCAGGAAAACATTATGTATTAATATGTGGACATTTTTAGAGAATATTTTGTAAATCTCAGGAATTATACTGTCATTACCTGGTGCTTTGTTTAACTTGAGTTCGTTTATTTGAGTGACAATATCTGTATATGAGATGCTCTTATCCAATGACTCAATCTGTCGTCTACTAAGTTTTTTGTCCATGTATGTGGTAACAAATCTCTTTATTTTATCTTTTGGGTCCATATTAACTCTGTCATTGTTTATTTTATGAAAGTAATCTTTAAACTCATTTAGAATTTCTGATAAATTAAAAACATTTTTTCCCGAGGAAAAAATCTCTTTGATATGATTTTGTTTGTTAAGTTTTTTGTTTTATTTTTAAATTTATTTAAATATTTGGGATTTATTGAATATGTTAGGAATTTATATTTCTCTAGGGTTATTTTAATTTTGTGATTTAAAATTTCTTTGTACTTCTCATTTAACTTATTTATTTCTTCTATAATATTTTTATTTGTGATATCTCCCTTACTATTGAGCTTAAAAGTGTCTAGCTTATTCTGTATGTCTAGAAGATATTTGTCCCATGTTTTCTTTTTACTATTATACCATCTTATACTTTGCCCATATAGATATGATTTCAGAGCATCCCATAAATATATAATTGAAATATCTGGCATAGTGTTTATTTCTAGTAAGTTTTGTGTCTCCTTATTTATAAACACTTTGAAGTATTTTAGTCAAGTTAAGCAGGCATTTTTCTAATCTGGGTATTGTGTGTTACGGATACCGTAAGTTCAAAAGTGATAGAATTATGGTCCAATATTGGGCAGGAAATGGCAATAGATATAGATAAATATTTTACAAGTTGGTAAGAGATCAGAACTCTTTCTATTCCAGAGTAAGACTTGTGTCTGTTGGAAAAAAGTATATGGTAGTGACTAAGTATCAGCTTGATTATTAATGCCATTCAAATGATATAAGTTAATAAAGTCTTTTAGATGTTTTGTGCTAGCTGTAATATTCCTCTTCCCAAGGGTAGTAGTATCATTATCACATAGAGTACAATTGAAATCACCTGCTAATATGATGTCTCCTTTAGAGTGGAGTATCATTTGATTGAAATGCTGTTTCACTGTGGTAATACCTATGCCTGGTATTCAATATATGTTGATAAATGTAAAAATATTTCTATTAATCTGTACTGTAACCATGCAAAACATTCCCTTGTCATCCTTGTATATCTTAATAATTTTGGGAATAGGTATGGATTTGTTCCACAGGATAGCTACCCCCTTTTGTCTGTGTATGTTCTGAGCTGACTAAAATAATGTACTTGTTGGTTTCCAGTTTATCTATGTCTTTTTTAAGAAGATAAGTTTCTTGAAGAAATATTAGGTTAGATCTATGCAGGTTAAGATATCTGATTAAACTTCTCCTCTTACATTGGTTATTTAGCCCATTAATGCTTAGGGAGATCCCTCTCAAGTTGCCATTTGACATATATATATATATATAGCATAAGACAAAATATGTTTAGTTTATCATTTTTTATACAGATTAGTAAGCTATTCCCTCCTATAGATGTTAAATTAATCAAGGCTTTGACTTGTGAAGTATCTGTAAGAATATGTGGGACTTTAATTTTTATTAGAAATAAAAATGTGATTATGAGATATGATGTGGATGTCAGAACTGTAATCATACTGTAACAATAATCAAATAAAATAGCATTAGGACTGAACTTTGCACCCAGCCTGGAGTTATAAACTCCGAATTTGAGTAGTTACAACTACTCGAGTTACCTCTCTAACTATAACAGCAGAAGTCTAGCTACCACCTAATGTCATATATATCTATATATATATATATATATATATATATATATATATATATATATATATATATATATATATATATATATATATATATATATATATATATATATTAAAACTTTCAAAGCCAAAGTTAAACTCATCTGTATTACTATGTATTATAAAACAAATTAAACAATTTATACACTTATTTCTTAGCATTTGTCAAGATTTCATTGAAGATTTCTTGATATATCTTTAGAACGAGAAAGAACAGTTTAAGCTAATGGTAACATTGTATATATCACAATGATAGATCATTGAAACTTTTCATTGACTTCTTTGTATGAACATATATAGATATTAGAAATAGAGACTTTAACTAATACAGTTTCTATAGACTATATAAATTCAACTTGAAAATTTCAACTGATGTACAGGATATATATTAATAACTAGAATAGCTTATTAACTATAGGAACATTACTAACTACTAAATTACACATTTTGAAACATTTTAAAGGAATTGGGATATAGCAGGAGATCCAATTCTTAAGAAAGTAAATAGCTCAAATCATGTGTATGAGCAAAACCAATTTGACCTATTATTAAGCAGAATTAAACATTTTTAACCAGATAAATGAGCATCTATTGTATATAACTGTTTTATGTAAAAACCTAGTAATAACTGCAACACAACTTGGAAGGGAAATGAGAAAAGAAGAATATATATATATATATATATATATATATATATATATATATATATATATATATATATAGTAAATATAGGTGCTTTGTGTATATATAGCTTCCGTGAGCTTAGAAATATCTGTTAACTAATGCTTCTGTGACACACTATATTACTCAGTTCAAATTATTCATTACAGTTGTTATGAAGGTAGCAATTTAAATGATTTAAACATATGCAACCATAGAGATATACATAAATGTATTATCTGCTTGTTCATGAAGCTATTATAGGATAATTAATTACCAAGGCAAAAACAGAATAGCAAAAAACATTGCATTAATCAAGGGGAAGTCATGACATTATATAGAAAACAGTATGCAATGGCTTTATATATGGTATATATTACATACTAGCTTAAAAAAGTATCAAATAACTAGTTCTGAATTAAGAAAGTTCAAAATAAAAGATTATCATACATTCTTAGCAAAGGCATGTTGTAGTATGTGCATTGAAACAACAATTGCAGTACTGCTTTTGGTGTAAAGCACCTTTAAAAACATTCTAATATACTACTGAATTCAGCTGCTGCACATTACAAAACTTCAATAAATGGGTTAGACAGTAAGATAATGCTTTAAAATGTGCTGCAGCTTTACTAAACATAAATTATATCAATAAAGTGCTATTATAATGATGAAAACTCACATTTTTGTGTTAAAAAGTCCGTTTTTGTCATATTTTCGCATCTGCGACTGCTCTGCTTCCTGGAACTGGTTTATTTTGCAGCATTACATCATGTGTGAGTGAAATCAGAGGTCAAAGTTCATGATGGCTGCTTTCTTCAACTCAGATGAACAGTTAGAACATGAAGGTTTAGAAAACGGCTGGCGAGTGCTATTCTCGAGGTCACCAGTGTCTACAGTTGTTTCCTGAGGGATTCCAGCAGGAAATTTGATGAAAGTAAGTGAAAATAATACATTTTGAGTGTAATAAGGCTCTGTGTACTGTAGAGACAGATCGAGATGTTCCACAAGCCTTGGGAATCAAAGCCTCAGTAATATCAGACCATAGAAAACACTATAAGTCTGTTTACAACATACATGAACCCTATAGCATTTCCTAAGCTACACAATGTTCTAAGCACAGACATACCAAAACTGTAAGGGTATAACTGTTTCCCAAAAAAATGTATACTTGTACTATATCATTCATCTATTACTATATCAGGGAATACAGTGGTGCATATATTAATCATTCATCTGCTAATGTATCTAAACATAAAATACTGCATTTATATTTATTTTGTTTAATCAGCTGTTTATACTTCATAGCATGTTAGTTGTTATGAGTTTAAACTGTCTCAGTTTTATAATGTTAAGCAATTATAAGTAAACAGCACTAAACATAGCACTATTTTGAATAGGTTAAAAAAAGAAATAATAATAATAATAAAAAGGGGGAAATATTTTTAGTAAAATTAAATGAATATAAGTTGTTACTAACGTTTGATCTCACAAAGAGAGATTAAAAAAGCAACAAATAAAAATTGTATCTGGTTACTTGTTCCTTGGGAAGAAAATTTGTTAGTATAACAAGTTGCATATTTTAAGGACTTTAGAAGCTTTGTGGTGATCTTATGTTGTTTGTGGATTACTTGAGGGAACAAGGAAGTTTACATAAAATAATCAGAATGCTGTAAAGCAAGTCATTCATTTATTTTTTAGTCTCTGTTACTTGTCTGTTGTCTTCCAAGTTATGCCTGATGCTAGTCTTTTCAACAAAGGGCTTGCCCATTCCATTTCTTCTATCTTATCCAATATTTTATGTTTTTTAATATAAGCCAAAGCAGTGTTCAAATCCTCAGACATTTTAGGACCATCAGGTAAGAAGATTTTTAGTCTAGCAGAGAACAAAAGATGTGTTTTCAGTTGTGCCTTTTTATTCTCTTAGTGGCAAGAAGGTTTTCCTTTTAGATATCACCAAAGTAGAATAATCATTATCAAAGCGCACAACTGCATCATTAAATTTTAAAGGTGCTTTTGCCCATGCTGATTTTAACACCATCTCTTTATCAAATGAAGATAAAAATTTTACTATAACTGATCTAGGAATGTTCTTGTTAGTGGCAGAGAAAGATAGAGATCTATGGGTTCTCTCTATACTGAAAGAAAATGCCTCAGATAGATCTAGAGTTTTTGGTAGCCAAGTGTTTAAAAAAGTTATAATGTTATTACCTTCTATGCCTTCTGGTAGTCCAAAGATCCTTATGTTATTACGTTGAGATCTATTTTCCAAATTATCCAATTTAGACTGGAGATGAGTGTTTTGTTTGAGTAGCAATTCAATGTTCATTTCTCCTTCTTTAATTCTACTATCCATGTCATTGAGAGCATCTTCTATACCTGAAATCTGTGATTTTTTTGCTCTTGTAAGTCATCATGTAATATATCCATTTGTTTGGTAGATTTTCTTTGAAGTTGTCTATTTTAGAATCAGTTCTGTCTATTTTAGTTGTCAGTTCCTGCATGTTTATTAGTAATGCCTGAAGTTCTTTCTTAAGGGTAGAATCATGGTTGTTAGCTTTACTGTAGCTCATTCTGAAGAGTTGAGACGAGTGAGAAATTTGCAAGAAGATTTCTGACAGGAAAATCAGTCAAGTTTTCTTTCTTTTTTGGATATTATTGTAGAAAATTATATTTCAAATGATTTTATGAAGAAATAAATTCCATTAAACAAGTTTTGATGGTAAATGTCCCTGTTTATGATGGTGTATTGGTGGAGCTACAGAAATCTGCTGCTATCTTGTGTTCGTCCTTGGCCATGCCCCCCAATATATACATTTCTGAGGTACAAGACAAGACCAGTGGTCTGTGGCTGACCAGGTTTACAGATGATTGCAAGCTGGCCACTGTCTTACATTCCCCTACTGATGTGAGCACCCTCCAAGAGGCCCTTACCCAAATTAATGACTGGTGCAAGAAGCATTGCCTCAAACTGAATGCCAGGAGATGCATCATTTTCCCTGTTGTGGTAGATGTCATCCACACTAATTATGACAGTATTAACAATGTACTGAGCATGCAATCAGTTGTGAGGCGATTTGTGCACCAAGGTTGGTAGCAACCTGCCAGTTTCCCACCGTGTGAGAACCATAGCATGGAAGGCTGTCAACATGGCCAACCTCACAAATATGGCTATGTCATCCAAGAACCAAGGGGCCACAACATCCCTGTACTCCATCCTTATCAGACACATTACCAAATACAATGGCTCCTGTGCCATGTACCTTGCCAAGCAAATGCAGCAGTTGCAGAGACCACCGAGGTTTCTCACCAAGCAATTTCAGGGTCTGTTACACATATTCTATACAGATAGGCTGAAAGCCCTGTCTCTGTACTCAGTCTCATACAGACTGATCATAGGCAGCCTGTGTTTGGCATACAAGGCCATTTCCAAACCAGCCTTGATGGGGTTTCTACATAGCTGTAAGATAAATCTCACTCATACAGCATGCATGCAAGGCCCTCAACTTGTCTGTGACATGTATTGTACTTGTTGATGGGATAGTGTAGTGTCTCACACAATACACTATCTGTATAATACACTCCATCCCCATGTCTAGCACAGTATGTTTATATCCCTCTTGAAGAAGAAGATGGATGACTGCATGGGAAATGGAAAAGACACCCCTGTCTGGGATCCTACGTGTGTCCCAGCTGGACAGGGGAAACAGGTTCTGGCTTTGAAGGGACATGTGCGGAAGTTTGGGCTAGGCTTATGAGGGCATCCAAGCCAATAGCCTGGTATCATCTTATGAAGCTATGCACCTAGTACTTTACATGTTTCCTGTGTATATTGCAGACTGTCCTGCAATGTTGTCTGAAATGAATCTCTGTGAGTCTGAACTGTGTAGGTACTACAGCGATAAAGTATTCTATTGTTCCTTCATTAGTTATTATCACATATCATTACACCTTGTCATTGTGTCTGGTCTGTATAGCAGTAAGTAAGCTCTTACAGTACTTGCATATGCACTTGGTGACACTGTATAGCTCACTCCAATAGCCTTGGTCATGGTCACATTTACCATTCTGCTAATAGGTCCATCACACAGTATGATTTGTTACTCTTTTTTGATGGCCTTATAGTAGCTGTTAAGGAGATGGATTGTGGCAGTCAGAACTATGGTAAGGTCTGGCCTGAAGGGCCCATAGGTGGCAAAGCTGTGCCAGACTTTACCAGGTGTGTGTGTGTGTGTGTGTGTGTGTGTGTGTGTGTGTGTGTGTGTGTGTGTGTGTGTGTGTGTGTGTGTGTCTGTGTGTGTATACCAGCAAACATAATACTGTAGGCTATTAATTTACATATGTTGTCTTCCCCTTGCAGGTGAACATGGGGGCTGGTGTCTCTCTCCCTCACAACCTGATGTCAGTGTCTTAACAGACTCTCAAGATGATGGTGGTCATAGTGAGGCACAGGTGGTGTTGTCGGGAACTGAATCTGTGCCATTGGTTAACATCCCACCTTTGCCCACAATGACCCCACACACAGTCAGCATGCCCACACATATCCTGTCCCCACCAGCCACAGATAATGGACAGTTGGAGGGTGGTGGCATGGAACAGGCTAATGTGATGACTATGGCAAGTGTGAGTGTAGACACTAGCAATAGCCAGAGGGCAGGCGATGTCACACACAGGTAGATGGATAGGGGTGATCGATGGAGGACTACTGCCCTTCAAGCCCCTGTCACAAGTGACACAGCAGGTGTCACCAGATGCATGCTACTGTCCATCATGGAGGCACAGGCGTCTACTGACCTCAACACCAGACAGATGCTCAGGGCTATGAATGCAGTGCTTCCTGCCATGTGTGATGACTTACATAGGATTTGTGATGCCATATGTCATTTTGTTGATGGCATGGGTGAATGGTGAGGTGAGACATTGTCACTGCTCGACCGCGCAATGTCTGTGCTTGAGCATGTGGTGGGAGTAGGGCATTGGACAGGTAGACGTGGGTAAGCAATATGATCAGCAGATAGCCCACGTGGCCATGCACATTCACAGTCCTGTAGTGTCAGTACCACCAGCACTACAAGAGGGAGAGTACTGTCCACACCACACAGGAGCAGGCCATAGGAACATGGTCCAGGCCTGTCCTGTTAGGGATGCAGACCCAGCAGACAGCAGTCACCATCAGGGAGTAGTTCTGCATCTATCCTTGGGCCTGGTGGTGCCACTGAGGCCTCTGGCAGGACCAATTCCCATGTCCCTTCCAGGTGAAAGTGAACCATACATCCTGCCATGTATGGTCTATGGCTGTCCAACATAGCCCTGTGTCAGGCATCCACATGCCTTGATTGTGTGAAGACAAACACTCACACATCTCTATCACAGGCCGGTCACCACCAGACATTCACAGTTCATCTGCATGGCACAGTTGAACACCACCCTTCCAGATACACACGCACACACACACACACACACACACACACACACACACACACACACACACAACACACACACACACACACACACACACACACACACACACACAATGTCAACCATATGGCCCAGCCTAGGCATCTGGCAATCCCACACCACACCCTGTGCATGTGATGCTACTTGTGCCACAACCCTGTTATCCATACCATCGATGCAGGGGCATGCTCATATGGGTCTGATGAACAGGCTGAATATAGTACAGTGTAGTAATGTAATGCTGTGTAAGGTGCTGTCTGCTAGCAATAGTTATGGCCACACATTGAGGTGTATGTACCTTGTTAGCCATGATGCATTATTGATATTAGTACTGCTGACTGACTGTATTGTCATGTACTGTATTCTTTTTGTGTTGCAGGTGTCTGTGTGTCTGCAGGCTGTGGACCTGCTGACAGTAGCAATGATGAGTATGGCGGAGTGGAAACACAGTGACCTTTTCACAGCCAAGGTACTGCTGTATATGTACATGTTTACTAGGTGTGTGTACATGCAACAGTGTGTGAGGGACAATCGTGGCAGACAGTGTGACCTTGCATACATACATACCCTTGACACAGCCAGCTAGCCTTCATACATGTCACCTGGGTGATCTGTGGGACTGCAAGCTCATACATACAGAGGAGATTACTTGAGTATTGGCACTAGGTCCCTCACAAGCTTAGCCATTACTTGAACTGCAACAGATTTGCCTATCAGTACCTGTTGCCCCTGCCATTTCTGTCCCATCGAATCACCCTTCATGCAGGTGATGAGGGTATGCCTGGTACTGTATATGACAGGTGGGGGTATGTATTCCTGACACAGGTCAACCTGTGTTAGTCTAACCTGACAATCACCAGCATGTGTGTCTGCTAACTCATTTGCATTTCATAGTCCTGTACATGGGGTAGCTGTTGAAGGGCTGAGCACAGCCCCTACCTGCACAATCTTATGACCGATAGCACTAGATACATAACACAAATAGCACAGAGGTAATGTAGTGTTGCAGTGTCTGCCACTACTATTCAAGTGGGTAACAATTGTAGGGGCTGTTAGGATTGCCAATGGTGGGTTCAGAGGGCCTTAACATGGTAGAGCCATCTGAAATGCATACACACACACTGCTGCATGGGGACATGCATTGAAGCACACATGCAAATAGAGTTGATACTTCTCAGAGTAGATGACCTACCCATCTATTTATGTACAGCACACAGTGATATGACCATTGCATGCACCACAGTGGCTTGGTGTTAGAAACTGTGTAACTGTGTTTGTACGGTGGATGACATCTGTATGGGCTGAAACTAGGTTGGCAATGGGGGAGTTCACAGGGTGGAGGGGGCACACAAAATAGTATAGCCATCACATACACACAGTACAGACAGCCACAGGGGCTGTGCATACAGAAATACATACACAGTTGCCAATTGTCATATTAGTAACCCTATGTATCCACTTGTATGTACTGTACTGCTACTTACACATGACATGCTCCACATAGATTATATGCCTGGGACATAACACACAACCTCTTACAACAAGTAATCTTGCAAATGCCTTCATGGATGGTGGGATAACCCACCAGAAATAACAATTGGTCTCATCTACTACTCCTACAACCTGCACGAGTGATAGAGTGACAGACTTTGTAGCAGCATGATGTGTCAGTCAGGTATGATGTCTGCTGCTGGCATGTGTGTCACTATAGTAACTGTGACATATTTGGCAATGATATCACAGGAATGCTCATTGTTAGGGAACAAAGACCACGTATAGGTTGCAACCATGGATATTCCATGTGCAGCTGTACAGACGACTGGTATGGGCTATATAGTGTTATGTGGTGCATGTGAGGCAGATGCCAGTAACAGGCTCTTTAAATTAATGTCATGGGTAGGGGTTCAACAGGCCTTAAAATGGTATAACCTACACACACACAACAACTACAGGGGATATGCTTCACACACACTACTATAGTTGTCAGTATTAAGATTAGAACTCCTACCTATCTAATTATTTGTACTATAGTATTACACAGTTATTGCACATGCCACAGAGCTTAGAAGACTGACAAGTGTATACAGGTACATCTACAGTGAATGACATCAGCAGACCTTGTAAAGTAGGGCAATGGGAAGTGTATTAGGTGGTGCATGCCTCAAAATGGTATAACCCACACCCCCAGAGGATGTTATTCTCACCCAAACACACACACAGGGAAGATATGATCCTCTCTCACACACACACACACACACACACACACACACACACACACACACACACACGCACACACGCACACACACATACACACACACACACACACACACACACACACACACACACACACAGTATCATTTTCACCAGTATTGAGTTTAGAACCCTTACCTAGCTACCATATTTTTCTGTAAATAAGACCTAACCAGGGAATAAAGCCTAACATCGTTTTTCAGTGTAGTCTTGATATAAGCCCTACCCCAAAAATAAGCCCCAGTTAAGATCGTCAACAACACATGACGGACGTGTTGATTTGTAAAATAATATTATTGACACCTGACTTACTGTACTGTACTGTCTTACTGTAACTCTTATCCCCACTCACACTTGACATTTGAGATCCTTGGCCCATAAACATTGGCAAGTGTACTTTCATTGGTCAAAGTACAGACAACGCACGTAAAACGTGCACACTTGATAATGAATGGGTGTGGTTTTGTCTACTTAATTGTCACCATTTTTGTTGCCACTCCTGTCTTGTAAGTCTTCAATTAACCTCCAGACAAGATGAGTGCAAAAAGAAAGAGCTATTCCATTGAGTACAAGAAAGGAATCATAAAGGAATCCCGGGGAAAGAATCTGATGGCTTTCTGCAAAGAGAAGAAGTTGGATCTTTGAATGGTCCGAAAATGGTGAGCAGAGTACGATAACCTCAGTCAACAGGTGAATGAAGGAAATGCTAAGAAGTGCAAGTGTGGATCAAGTCAGCAATCATTATTTCCTGAGCTGGAAAACATCATTTGTGACTGGATTGCTAACAGGAGAGCAAAGGCTTTGGTTGTGCACAGGGTTGATATTCAAGCATTTGCCTTGCAATGGCACCAGAGTTAGAAATATCCCCTGAAGAATTCAAAGCATCACAATATTGGCTGGATGGCTTCCTTCAGTGATATGAACTGTCTCTAAGAAGATCGACAACACTGTTCAAGCTGGAAGATACTGAAGTTATTAAACATGCACTTGCATTCAAGTCCTTTGTTGATGGCATCGACTTTTCTAAATACCAGTTCTCCAACATGATTTCTATGGATGAAACTGAAGTGTTTATGGGCCAAGGATCTCAAACAACAATTGATCAGAGGGGTGCCTCGTCAATCTACATTACCTCCACTGGTTACAAAAGTGCATGTGTTACCTGTATTTTGGCAATTCATCTAGATGGAAAGAAAACCCCACCTCTAATCATTAGTAAGGGCAAGAAAGATAAAATTGAATGTGTTTCAGGTATTTACATTCTTGAAACTGAAAAAGCCTGGTGCACACAAGCAGTTATAAGGAAGTGGGTCGATGTAATGCTGCCACTTATTTTGCGAGGTGGCGATAGAGGTCTGCTAGCCTGAGATTCAGCCAGCACTCACCACGCTAAAGACATGAAGAACTTCCTTGCACAGAGAAGAATAGATCAAATAATGATTCCCTCAAGAATGACTGCCTATCTCCAGACTCTTGATATTGCAATAAACAAGCCATTCAAGGACCATTTGCACATGGAACTCAATGACTACATTGAAAATAGAATGGAGAGAAATCAGGGTGGAAACTTTGTGAAGCCTAGCCTGCAAGAAGTCGTGACTTGGGTGAAGAAATCATGGGATAAAATCACAGACAGCTGTGTAGCCAATGCACTATGAGCAAGCTACATGGACAAGCAGTGCTCATTTAAGGAGAGCTCTTTTGCTGGGCATGACAGATTGGGGCCAATGGTTCTACAGGAAATGGAGTCACAAGAAATTCAGGCCGGAATTCGGGGGTTGGAGACTTATGACAATGTTCCAGAAAAAGATGACATGACTATATTTGAATAACTTTTTCCGTTATTGGGGGAACGGAATGGATTGCTTCTGCTTTCAGCTGCCAGCAAGCTCGTTTCAGTTTTTTGACTTTATTGTATTAAGGTAACATTTCATTATCAAGGGGTAATTACAAAGTAAGATCACTAGTTCCCAGACATCATTTTTATGACTTTCCATCATTCTTCTCTTATGGTATGGGAAAGGAATAAAGAAAGCATCTCCACTCAAAAAGTGGCAGTTATTCACCTGTTTTATTCCCCTCCTCCAATACACATGTATTGAGATTTTTTCTGCACTTTCTGTTAAATATGAAATATTGCACTGTGAATGCCAAGGTGTAGATATTCTGAGGTTGAAATGTTTGTTGCACTGTTTATGTAGAATTCTCACACAACTGTTAACGCATTACCTAGAACTGTTGACCAGTAATGGAAAAGTACTAAATAAATGTCAATTTGTGTACATGAATAAATGTTGACTTGTGTACATGAATAAATTTCAACTTTTGTGCATGAATAAATGAATACATGTAGATTGTTGTACAGGGAGGGTAAATAAGGCATCTCCTGATAATAAGCCCTAATGTGTATCTCAGCGGGGGAAAAAGTATAAGATCCGGACTTATTTTCAGGAAAATAGAGTAGTGTACTAAAGTGCTCCACAGTTATCACATTGGCCAGGGAGCTTATAGGATTTAGGTACATCTAAGGTGAATTACATCAAGAGCCCTTGTAAAGTCTGGCAATGGGAAATGTATTGGGTGGGAAGGGCATCAAAAAACATTACCCTACACACAAACATACACACTTACAAACACCTTCACACACACACACACACACACACACACACACACACACACACACACACACACACACACACACACACACACACACACACACACACACACACACTCACACACAAACACACACACACACACACACACACACACACACACACACACACACACACACACACACACACACACATTTGCCAGTACTGAGAATAGAACCACTGCCTACCCTGATATTTCTATTATACTGTTGCATAGTTATTGCATGCACCATGAAGCTTATAGGGCTGAGGGCTGTCCAAAGGTACTTCTTAGGGGAATGACATCAGCAGGACTGCTAAAGTAGGACACTGAGAAGTGTTGTGGGTGGGAAAGTCCTCAAAATCTGTCATCCTACAAACATACACACTTACAAACACTCACACACACACACACACACACACACACACACACACACACACACACACACACACACACACACTTGTCAGAACTGAGAACAGAACTCCTGCCTGTTTAGTTATTTGTATTGTCCCTGCCTATCTAGTTATTTGTAGCATATTTTTCCTTAGTTATTGCACACGCCATGGAGCTTATAGAGCTGAGGTCTGTCCAAAGGTACTCCTGAGGGGAATGACATCAGCAGGACTGCTAAAGTAGGGCACTAGATGTGTAGTGGTTGGAAATGGCCTAAAACAGCTTCAACTACAAACAAGCACACGCACGCACACACGCACATTTGCCAGGACTGTGTTTAGAACCCCTGCCTATCTAGGTTATTTGTACTATAGTGTTATGCAGCTATCACACATGCTACAGAGCTTATAAGGCTGAGAACTGTCCAAAGGTATTTCTAAGGTGAATGACATCAGCAGGACTGCTAAAGTAGGGCACTGGGATATATTCTGGGTGGGAAAGTTCTCAAAATACTTCATCCTACAAACATTTCTACACACGTGTTGAAACTGAGAGTAGAACTTCTGCCTATGTAGTTATTTGTATTACAGTGTGACACAGTTATCACATGCACTACAGAGCTTATAGGGTTGAGGGCTCTCCAAGGGTACTTGCAGTACAGTAGGACTGCTAAAGTTGGGCACTGGGAAGTGTGGGTGGAACAGTCCTCAAAATACTTCATCCTACAAGCATATACACACATTTGCCAGAACTTAGAATAGCACCCCTGCCTATCTAGTTATTTTTACTATATTGTTACATAGTTACTGCATGTGCCACAGAGCTTATAGGGTTGGGACTGTCCAAACGTACCTCTAAGGTGAATGACATTGGCAGGACTGCTAATGTAGGGCACTGGGAAAAGTACTGGTTGAGAATGGCCTGAAACTGTTTCACCTACAAACAAACACTCTCTCTCGCACACACACACACACACACACACACACACACACACACACACACACACACACACACACACACACACATTTGCCAGGACTGAGATTAGAACCCATACCTATCTAGTTATTTGTACTATAGTGTTGCACAGTTATCGCACTCTACAGAGCTTACAGGGCTAGCAGGTGTCCAAAGGTATTTCTAAGGTGAATAACATCAGCAAATCTTGTAAAGTAGAGGAATAGGAAGTGTACTGAATGGTAACAGCCTCTTAAAACTTAAACCTACATACACACACACACACACACACACACACACACACACACACACACACACACACACACACACACACACACACACACACATACACACACACACACACACACACACACACAGACACACACACACACAAAGGCAGGTGATGTGATGTTATAACCCTCCAACTCAGTACAGTTACACAATGGAGCTCACCTTCATGCTAGCAAGTGCGACCGGTTAGGACTGGTATGTCACTGTCTACATCAGGACACCACTCTATGATATTCAGGGTATCCCTGTGTATGACTCACTCTCTGTGTGTGTCTTCCTGTCTCTCTCTCTCTCTCTCTCTCTCTCTCTCTCTCTCTCTCTCTCTCTCTCTCTCTATCACTGTCTGTCTCTCTCTTCCCCATGTCTGTGTGTGTGTATGATGGACATATTGTTCTAGGTTGCCCATATATATGTCTGTGTATCACATGCAACAGATGAAGATATATCACATATGGTGCACCTACAGCTATCTGAGGGTACTCCTGTCTGATGGTTGTGTATACAGACAGTTAAGGTGTACATAGCTATCTGTCTGCAAAGACATATATGCACAATACAGTTAAATAGTCCAATGTAGGTTCTGACATGGGCTGTAATTCTCTAAGTGTAGGAGCATGCCCAGTATGACCTTCTATAGTAAGAGCGGGATTCCAGTCCAGAGATAGTTGTACTTCGGTCTGGGATTTTGTGTGCTACAGCCATACCTTTCAACAGTAAACAGGAAAATGCTAGGTGTACATGGTTTGTTTGTTTTTGCAGACATTTTCTGACATATCTGAAATCTGACACTGGAATATATTGTGTCATTATCTAGTGACAGACATCCTCAGATCATCACAGTGCTTTACCAGAGGAATACAAGATGTATGATGCACAGACCAATATTATGAGCCCAACTATAAACATTCTTGCCCAAAAAGGCCAGTTGAGAGGTGTGGCTGATGTGTAATGGTGATGAAGCTGTGTAAACAGTCCAGCAACTTGGTGACATACTGGCTGGGAATCTCCTGCTTGTGTGGTATTCTTACCTGAAAAGTCATATCCTGGTCCATACCTCTCAAGTGTACAGTTTTTGGCGGATTGTCCAGGGGTTTGTCTAGAATTTTGTCCCATCTACCTAAATTTATGTTTTTATGGCAAGTTAGTTGCGAATAATGAAAGACTAACGTTACAAACTAATGACAGACATTAGTGTTTCAGACTTCATAACCTTCAGACAATTCCTACTAATGCAAAACCCATTATTCTACCAACTTTCTCAGTTTATAGGAGCAATATTTATAACATGTGCGTCATTGGGTCTTTGTCCCACTTTTATTTATGACTTTGTCCAAATGATTTGGTGTCAGAGGTTGAAAAGTATGGGTGTTGGTACAGAGTGAATTGTACTGTGCAGAAATGTCCATTATATGTGTAGAATATTTCACATAGCACTATGTGACTTCCAGGTATGTCAGTGGCAGTACAGTAATGTGGTCAACCACTGACAGACAGTTGTATATAGGTTGATAGGTTGATATGACATCAGTAGGATATTGGCCCTGAAGCCCTTATAACCCACGCAGATGGAAGTGTAGCCCATGTTAGGTGATGTCAACGCACAGAGCCCCTGTCCAGTAGGGACACAGGTGGAATCACAGGACTGTATTTTGTGTTTCCCATGCACTTATACAGGAAGCGCATCACTAGGGGTATTGAGGCACTTGGCTTGATGTGGACAGGGAGTGTATTTCACAGATGTGGGAGTTTGTGGGACACATATCTGTTACACCAACAAGCTGTACTGATATCAGAGACCAGGTTGATGCTGCACCTATGGGTTGATTGAGTGGGCCTTGACTTCCAGATGTATGACTGTCCTATCAAGGCAGGGTCTAGATTGCTTTGTATGCCAGACAGGGGTCACCTCAGCAGAGTCTGTATAGAATGAGGTAAAGGGACAGTGCTGTTAGCCTATCTGTGTTGGGCAGGTGTTTGGGATTTGGGGTACGGTCTGAGTGTTTGCAATACCCTGGCATGTGGAGTCTGAATGGTCTGTGGTGTGTAAGTTTGTGGAGTTCTCATGTATGTTTGCCTCTGAGGTGTCCTTTGTTTGGGTTTTTGTTTTGTTGTGGACCTCCACTTACATGTGTGTGTTATGTATTTCCAGGTGATGTTTACTGACTCCATAAACTGCATGGCACCTATGTTACTGCACAATTTGTTCTGGTGTGCACATTCTCCATTTGCCTGGTCAGTGGTTGCCCTTCTTCTTATGTGTGTCTCTTTGTCCTTCTGCTGTCCAGTCACAGGCTTTGCCCACAGTGGCTGCTGTTATATGCATTTGTATTTCTGTTGTGAGTGAGGTAATGCCGTAATATCACACACAAATTTGTGGACTTCACACCTCTGACTGTACCTATTTAGCAGGTTGTCCATCATTGCACCACTACATTTGCTATGTTGCTATAAGTTATTATGAGGCTACATGTTGGTCTAGCTGTCAAACCATCACAGACTGATATCTGGACAGGCCCATATATGACAATCAGACAAAGGCACACACATGGGGACAGGGTGTCACTACTGTTCTGCCAAACATAGACAGTTGAGAGACCAGTTTGGTATTTGCTTGCTCTCTTATTGGTATGACATCTGCTTCCCCACTGTCTGCCATTGATGTTTTGATAAGACTCTTTCTTGTTTTGCAAATATTTGGCAGGCAAATGCAATGCTAGGACAAGCAGAACAGAATTACAAGGCATACCTGTGCTCCTTCTGTGACAACCTATCATTCCAGGGGTATGGATGTTGGCCAGTGACATGTTGTCAGTGCTGACACAGTAAGTTGGCAGCCTTTTATGACCTGGAAGTACACTGATCTTCAGGCCAGCTGTCCTACGAGGCAGCATATCTCCCGACTATTTAGAGCTAGACATCTAGACAACGCCATATGTAATTTGGGGACAAAGGCCTACATATAGGGACCATTGTTAACTATTGGCCTTACAAACATAGAAAGGTGATACAATAACAGGTTTTGCATTAGCATGCATTTTCCTAAAGGGCATGAAGTCTGAAACTACAATATGTCATTATTTCCTGACTTTAGTCTTTTGTGATTTGCCATTGATTTGCCGGACAACCACGATTTCATGGCAAAGAGACCATAAATATGATGCAAACCTCTGGACATTCTGCAAAATGATTGTACAGTTGAGTGGTATGCCAGACACTGTGTAGGTTACTCTGAGCTGTGCACTGTCCATATGTGTGGCCCCCTGTCCCTGATATGTCCAGCTTTCCTGCAGTAACAGATATTGACGTCTGGACAGTGTGTAGAACTCCTGCCATTGCTGTATTTGACATGCAGAATCGTTGGCACTGCAGTTCTTGGAACATGGACCCTGTCAACCACAATACTGTACCTAGGCCACTAAGACACGACAGCCAGAAGTAAGTGCAGGCCACATACTGACAGTATTGACCACATGTATAGATAGCTCATTGACCCCTGCATATTGTGGACATGCAACAAGATATCAAGTTGATTGGGACAGCCCTGGGAATGTGTGCTCTGCTGCTTATACCCTAAAGCATTACTGTTACTGCATTTCTATGAGAACATGGGTGTGGGGGGCACACCTGTCAGTTGTCCACATTTGCACAGACTGTGCTGATATTCCCTTAACATTTTAGTTTCATTTAGCATAGTATGGTGCCTGTCTTGGAGACTACAGGCATATCACTAAAGATCACAGGTTAGAATGTAATAGTAGACATTTGGGTTTCAGACCATTCACCCTTCAGAGCCTTACTACAACTGCAAGACCTGCTGTGATATAACTGTGTAGGTCTGTATGGGCATATTTCATCATTGTCCCCATTTGTGAGCCTTTGCCAGGCATTTATTTATGGTTTTCTATGGCTGACTTGCTGGGTGAGGCTGAGGGGTGAGTATGGAACCCCCACATTGACATCCATGCATGTGACCTATGATCCCCCAGTTTGTTAGCCCCACACATATATTGCACTGAGAATTGTCACCTAGGGGACTATTGCATTCTCTGGGGAAGCCAGTGTTGGACAGACATTTCCTGTTGTCCCACATAGCTATCAGTTGTCTGCTGCTATCCCGGTAGGCCACCCCATTCCCTTACATGCATGCAGCAATACCACAGCTATGCTACCACAATGTATTACTCCATTCATTTATTGTTAAGAAGAGTGACTTATCTTGTGCCTGTGGCAGTTGTGAAGACGGTGCTTGAGGGCTGGCTCTGTTGGATGCCTGCAGTACACAGTCTATACATGGTAAGATACAGGTAGAGTGATGTGTGTGGCATCCATTTTACTGTGTGCATGTGAGTCAGAGAGAGGTATCAGTCCCTGGGTCCCTACAGTATCAGTGTGTGTGCTATGTGTTGTCTCTTTGTCAAGGCCTGTGCATACTGGGCACTCCTCCATCTACCTACAGGATCAGGCTCAGGGGGTTCCTCCTCCGAGTCTGCCTGTGCCTGTGGGGGCCTTGGCAATGGCAGGAGGCTGTGTGGGCCTTCCCTGTGATGTTTCTACCACAGCTGTTTCCACAGGATCATATTGTGTAGCATGGCACATACTATGAACATGTGTGCACATGTGGCTGGAAAGTAATGCAAGGTTCCACCACATATGTCTGGGCAGTGGAACTGTGTTTTGAGCATCCCAAACACACACTCTATAATGATCCTGGTTTGTGCGGGTGCCTCATTATGGTATTCTTCAGTGTGTGTGTGTGTGTGTGTGTGTGTGTGTGTGTGTGTGTGTGTGTGTGTGTATGTGTGTGTGCACATTTCTGATGGGTGTCATCATCCACTGCTCCATTGCATAGCTGGCATCCCCAACCAGATGGCCATATGGGAGGTCCCCCCTGACAAATGTCTGGTACAGCTGTGAGGTGTGCCAGATATGGGAGTTCTGATAACTGCCAGGTCTGCCAGCATGCACATTTATGATAATGCCCTGGGCATTGCACATGATCTGGCAGTTATTGGAGTCATAGCCCTTGCGGTTGACATAGACTCTACCCTCTTCACCGGGTGATGCCTTAATGTCGATATGCTTGCAGTCTGTCACCCAGTACCTCTGGGTAGTCTGCTACATGGTGGAAGAGATGCATATTGCTGGTCCTCTCCTCACGGATTCTGGGGAAGTATATGTGCTCACCAGCATGTGTTCACATGATAGCCAGGAACTGGTGGAGTACCCTGGATGCAGATGCCTGTGAGACCCCCATGATGTCCCCAGTAGGTCTTTGGAAGGTACCTGTAGCTAGTATTCTTAAGGCTACACATACCTTGGTTTCAACTGGGATGGGTTCCCCTCTGCTGACTCTGGGTCTGAGGTGAGACTGGCACAGCTCACAGAGTTGCAGAAGTAAGTCCCTGTCCACCCTGTAGTGCTCTAGTATATCCATATCATGTAGACCCTGGTAGGTTACCCTGGGTCAGAGCACTCTTCCCCTCCTTCCCAGTCTGGGATGTTTCTCAGCATTATCCTCCTCATCTCCCTCAGCCTCTAGCACATATTGATGTATCAATGCGACAGCAGCCCCTAACATTTTGTCAGTTAAAATTTCCCCAAGTGTGTACACCAATGGTGCAGAGTTTATGGGAAAAAACAGACTGCAAGGTGTTTGCATAGTTTATACAGGTGTGCTGCAGATGCTGCCTGTGTGATTGGCTGACTATGATACAGTCTACCTGCTAGCTATATTATTAGTACTTGAGTGCCTTTATTCTACTATTTCCCAGTTTTTTTATTTTCCATTTCCGCCCCTTCCAAGCCCTGTGGTGTGCCGCACACACCCGCTGCTCAAATGTAAACACTTCTGCTAGATCCTGTTTTTTTTTGTATTTCCATTGTGTTTAAGCCCCAAGGCACACAGTGCAAACCCCTGCAGCTATAGCAAACAGTTTTGAGCAGAAAAGACCCTCCCAGGGACGTTAACATGCTCAGCATTTCTTGAATTAACTTAGACATACCGCCTTGCTTAGCTGTGCTTAGCTGAGTGCAAATACAGGCAGCAGAGTTCCAATGTGCTTGCAAGAAGCATGACACACCCCCTTTTCATGTCAGCTGCTTCTCCTGCTTAAATTGCAGCATTATAGCTCCTACACAGTTAAGTGCAGGCAGACATGGTCTCCCATTTTGCTATTCAATAAATTTAGCTCATTTGCATAGCCAAAACAAATGGCAACCTCGGTAAGACGAATAAGCATACCAGTCACTTAATCCACCAAGCGGAACACGTTTATTGATGAAAATTACAAAATATAAAAAGTAGAATGATGTTAAGCGCTTTCACTCATAAATTAGAGCTTCTTCAGAACAACTTTCACAAATGCAGATCACAGTTTAAATGCTATATTTTGTAATTTTCATCAATAAACGTGTTCCGCTTGGTGGATTAAGTGACTGGTACGCTTATTGGTCTTACTGAGGTTGCCATTTGTTTTGGCTCAGTTGTTCACTTTACGTGTACTTTTGGATTCAGTTGTTGTTTGGCTTCCATGGATGAGATCGGCGTTAATTCATCCCCTAACTGCCCGGACGTGAAGGCGGAACTGCTGGAGTTAAGAGGTGAGATAGCCGTCCTGAAGGGAGAAATACACGAGTTGTTTGTATTCTTCAGGGACTCGTTTAAAGGTACCTCTACGTTGGGAGGGAGAGGTACGGAGGATGTTATAAAAGGGCCCCAGGCCATGGATCTCGGATCGGATGCTATTGCAGACAACGAGTGCCAAGTGTTCAACAGTATTTCAGCTGAGAAATCGGCGTCGTTGGATGCCAAAATCAAATCAGTCAAGGATAAACAAGGTACTGTTATTAATAGTCCTAGCTATGTTTTCGACAATAATGTGGATGTCAACCAAACATACAGATCCAGGGGACATAATTCCTCTGAGGGAAGTTTTAATATTCCCAATGGACAGGGTTTAGTGCTATGTGGGATTAACAAGGACAGGTGTACTGACTTAAATATAACAGAATCCTATAAAAACAGTAGGATTAACTTACCTGACTTATCGTTTGATTTTTCGATTTATGATATTGATGAAGAGGCATTCTGTATAGGGACTAAACCCAAACGTTGGCCCCCGGTCAAAACGTATTCATCCGTTTTGGTGAATACAGTACAAAACAAGGGAAATGGTTTTCACAAAGACAATAGGGTTAGTGGAACTACCAAGGGACAATGTTTGAACAAATTTTTGAATGTTTGTTATCACATGGACATGGACAATTGTATTCAAACAAATAATGTTTTTTCTAATAAACCTGTGGGCAGTTTAAAAGAAATGATTTTTGCTTTGGGTAAAATGTTAAAACAAATTAACGGTTTAAAAATTGATAATGTGTATTTGCAGAAATGTGTTGAAATGAAAGTTGTCCCACAAGGTTTAAGATTTTTTAAAAAACCTATGGGTATTGTTTTAAATGAAAAGTCTATCCCCGGGATTCATGAAGCTTGCACCAGGCGCCGCATAGCGTAGCGTTATAATGCCAAATATGGCCTCCGGCGATTCAGGTATGATCTAATTCCACGTGCACTACCGGGCGTATGCCAGATCGCAGCCCGCGTGGGTATGCAAATCACCCCATGTGCAGTGTCGCTCCATGCAATTGAAGGCCTATAGCGATTCATGAAGTGGTGCAGGTGTAGCGTAAGCCCGCGGAAATGTAAACCAAAACACGGTTTACATTTTCCCAAACATAACATCGAGCTATGGAAGGGGCCAGACCCAGGAATCTAGCGTGAACATATGCCAATGGCGAAATACACAGCCAATGGCATAAGAAAAGATGCACAACACGTAAATAACAACATTTAATGTCATGTCCACAGTAACGCACAGCAGAACCGCCAGGGCATGTGTCGCGGAAGCTGTAACATAAAGAAATAATATAAAAATGTCATAAAATCGCAACGTAATAGAAATCAGGTTTACAGCATAACACACAATGGTAGGCATGCAACACCACAACCAAGGTGCAAGGGTTGCTAAGGGCTTGCGATAGTGTTCGGGCGCTGTAACTATGAATTAGTAGTCAATGCCATGCAAATGAGACAGATAATACTGAATCGCAAATGTCCCGCCAGAGGAAGGTTGTACCATACGGAGCAGCGGTATAACACCGAGGAGTGGCTCAGAGGAGATACATGACATCAGCAGAGGGTGTGCCACTGTAGCATTAAGCACATTGGAGCATTGCAAATCTGGCCTGTCCGTTGCTAAGCAAAGCTGCAGGATAGGGGTGGGGAGGAATCGTTTAGCTGAGCACACATGGTGGCCAAAGCGCGTAATGTGTAATGCGAGGATGAAAATGTGCCCGAAACCCAGTAATCGGATGCATGCACCGCAAACAATAGCAGAAACAGGAAGGTCAGAGGAAGAAAAGGAAATGCGGAAGTAAGGTAATTGGAGTACTAATGAGCAATCAACACCAATTAACCCACGACGGCCAATTGATGGCAGCTGACAAGTCCGCTTGCAGAAACCTGCAAAACAGGATAGGGGAGGCATGTGAATGCAAAAAAAGGAGGGGAGATATTGGATTGCAAAGACAGGAGACCTGACACAGCAGAGCAAAGCAAACCAACAGCAGACCGGCAGTAGCACACATAACGCAAGATACACCAGGTCCAGGAAAGCACAAATGAAAGTAGGCTGCAGGATGCACGCCAGAAAATGGTAGGTGCAACGTGCAGAAATGTAAAGGGAAGGTCAAGAGGTAATCCACGGCAGGCAAATGTAATTCAACACCAAAGGCACCACAATAGTAGTTCCGGCAGTAAAACACATAAC
>NC_056741.1:517799356-517812550 GCF_019279795.1 Protopterus annectens
TAGGAGTTATAGAGGGGGAGACATTGAGACATATACTGAAACAAGGGAGACCTATTGATTATCAAGTTCAGATCTGATAGCACCTGCTAAATAACAAGGCCCTTTGAAACCGTTTTAAAAATGAGGAGGTTGAAATGTTACATTTAACATTTTATTATTAATTCATTATGATATGTCAATGTACTTTTCTGTGTGCTATTATTGTTCTTACAATTTTTGAATGAACTTTGATGTGTTCGTGTAGTGTTATATTTTATGTATTTTTATGTATTTTTATATACATTTTTATACTTTTAGTTTCTGCAACTATTTTATTGTGATACTGCTTTAAGATTGATTGTGATTCCGCTTTTTCAGACTTGTTAAGTATTTAAACTCTTATTCTGTTAGATGATATGTATTAGATCTGATGAAGCTATTTTAGCGGCCTTACTTTTGTTGCAATAAACCTGCTTTTATACCAGTTGGACTTTTGTTGGACAACTATTTCTTTGGATTACTACAAGCATTGTGTATGGGACTGCTTTTTTGTTATATCTACCTCTTCATTGTTTTGCTCGTAAGCAGTACGTTTATTTATTTAATTTTGGCTTTGCGTTGTCGAGCATTAACTCCGGGTTGTGAACATTTTGATTGGATTACTTGTTTTGGCTTTACTATCCTTCCCGGAGACATGATTGAAGAGGCTCAACAGCAGATTGAACTGCCGTATACTGTTCAGGGTACTCAGGAAGCCGCTATTGTGTCACGTCCGGCTTCCGATCGTTTGGCTGACTGCATGAGACGTGGATCCAACCCTTTGGAAGGGTTTAGTGAGCCGGATGGCGTAACAGGGACTTCCAATGATGTTGTGTTTGATAGAGATGGTTTGCGGTTAGCGATGGAGAAGCTTGAAAACGATCTTATCAAGCTGAAACGAATGGAAACCCAGAGACATCACTTCGAAGTTTGTTTACAACGCCGATTGGTTCCGAGGGGCCTTCGAGTTTTAAAGATGCCAACGACAGCTACCTTGTATCCCGAATTGCTGTTTGAGTGGCAACAGCTTAATATTGAGGTAAGCCTCAATTATATGAAACTCATGAATAGATTTTTTGGTCCATTAGAGGATGCCTTGAGGCTTGAGATACAAGAGCAAAGAACAGTGATCTATTCGACATATCCTATGCAGGCAGTGGATTCTGCTTGCAATTTGCTTTTGGATAATGTCGTACAGGCTGAGAAGCGGATGCTTAATCAGAAAAAGTCCAAGCTCTCTAGAGACATTCATGACTTTAAAACTGGACATATCTTTACTTGGCCCAGGGACACTAATTTGCATATGGGGCGACAGACACCAACTAACCCTAATGTTGATATCAATAATGTACAAACTCCCGATGTAACTAGATTGAATGGACAGTATGATAATTTGACAGATATGAATGAGACTAATGCTAATTCTGCATCTATTTCAGCCCCAGTTATTGTGCAACAGCTTGAGAGATCTATTAGAACTGTTCATAGTGAGGCTGCTTTCATTGATAATGTTGCTGATGGTGTCGCCGTTTCCGATGCTGTGGTCAACGGGGGCAGGGAGACTATTCCATTAACACATGTTTCTGTCAATCCTGTTATTGATACAACTCAGTCAGGTCCTATTTCAGGACCGGTTGTTAGGAGGAAAACACATAACACTAGGAATGTTTTATTTGACTCTAAAGCTGATACATCAGTAGCACAAGGTTCAAATACATTACATGAGGGAGAGAGACAGGTTTTCGATTGTCAACACCCTTTCCCCATCAGGTTGATACCGAGAGAAGGCAGAATGCGCTCTCTCAGTCGAGGGCGACAGAAACGGAAACTGTCCATCGACAGAGGACAGAACCGCACTATCAAGAAAATGTGGGAGGGGGGCAGGAAGACTTAGTCTTTAATTTATCCACTCTTGCATTAAGCTTAGATCAAGTGCAGGTCCTATCGAAAGGACTTACATTTATACCCACCACTTTTAGCAGAACAGAGGAGACTCTTAAAGACTTTAAGTTATTTATTAGAAATTTATCATTAAAAATTGAGTTCAATGACACTAATCAAGTTATGCGTTATCCCTTCAAGAAACCTAGTGTCTACATTCCAGCTATCCACCCATTGGTAGCTGCATACAGTAAGCTTGTTGAGGATGATATATATGCTTTACAGGGACGCTATGATACGCGTTCCAGATGTAGATACAATTTAAGTTATAAACAGAGAATGGCCCTAAGAGAACTGACTAATAATCATGATATTACAATCCGCCCAGCTGACAAAGGGGGCGGTATAGTGATCTTAGATACGGCCAGATATTACTCAGACATGATGAGGTTATTGGATGATAGAAATTTTTATGAACCAATTTTAGTAGATAGGGTCCATGATATTTCACATAGGATTGTGAATATGCTTAAAGATCTAGTAGCTAGTGACATTATTGATCAAACTTTGTTTAATTTTTTGATAGTTTTACATCCATTGATACCTACTATTCAGGGCCAGCCTAAGATCCATAAGAACCCTGTAAATCCACCAATGAGGCCAATAGTAGCTGGTAGAGGTTGGTCGACTGAACCCCTCTCCATTTTTATAGAGTACAAATTAAGACCATTTGTGGATGATAATAAGTTTATTCTCAAAGATACTAAACAGTTCCTTTTGGATTTATATCGGTTCACAGCTTCTGATATATCTAGCCATGTATTCATTTTTGTGACTATGGATGTTCAATCCCTTTTCACGGTGATTCCTAATACTTTGGGCATTAACATGATTGGTTCATATCTCAGGAGATCTGGGGGTTTACTTAGTAGGGATATTGATTTGTTATTGAATTTTCTTGAGGTGACATTGGAGTCCAATGTTTTCTGCTTTCAGGAACATCTATATTTGCAGAAGGATGGCGTAGCTATGGGCACTCCTTGTGCCAATAGCTACGCCAACCTCGTAATGGCAGAATGGGAAACTACGTTCTTGTTTGAGAATGCTTGGTACATTGGATATGTTCCTTTTTACAGGCGTTTCGTTGATGACCTGTTCCTTTTATGGACAGGCACCTCTGAGCAGTTGGATGTTTTCATCCAAGAGATTAATTCATCTACAGATTTTTTGCGTTTTTCCGCTGATAGATCTGATCTAAGAATTCCTTTCTTGGATGTTTATGTTGAAAGGCTAGCTAACGGTATGATCAATACTGGATTATACCGTAAATCCTGTCATAGGAATGCGTTGCTGCATCGACACAGCATGCATCCGGGTTATGTATATAAGAACATTGTAAGTGGGCAGACTATGAGGGTGTCTAGGTATACCCCCGATGATTCTGCCTTCAGATCAGGTTTAAATGATCTAAGTGGTAGATTGATGGCTAGGGGTTACCAGCTTAATGATTTTACCTCTGGCTTTGACAATGTTTTTGATCACAGGAGAGATTCAGCTAAACCATATTTTTCTGAAGGGGCTGATGAACAATATAGTACAGTTGATGCTGGGTTAAATGTTAGTGGATCTGATCGATCTGTCATTTTTCCCATGTACTACACTAAAGATGTCGGTATAATTAAGGACATCTTTTTGAAACATTGGCACGTTTTGCAGGTTGACCCTAAGATCAAGAATATAGTGGGTGATAAACCCAGATTTGTATATAAGAACAAGAAAAATCTTAAACATTTATTGTGTTATCCGAAAACCACCCTATTGAATGACACTTTGGGTCCTAATTTTACAATACCATGCAATAATTGTCACTTCTGCTCTTACATTTTGACTGACCCCGAGTTTATACATCCGTTAGGGCTTAAGGATCATGTCTTTAATGTCTGTGCCAACTGTATGTCTAGAGATGTTGTATATATGGCTACCTGCATAGCATGTTCTGCATATTATATCGGCAAAACGAATCGCTGTCTTAGAGACAGGATTCGTGAGCATGCATATCATATTAGGAAGGGCAATGCATTTAATGCCCTAGCCAAGCATGTTCTTGTTGCTGGCGATGGTCATGATTTCAGGTTTAGAGTCTTAGAATTGGTCAATAGGAGTTATAGAGGGGGAGACATTGAGACATATACTGAAACAAGGGAGACCTATTGGATTATCAAGTTCAGGTCTGATAGAGCACCTGGGTTAAATGGCAAGGTACCTTTGAAACCGTTTTTAAAAATGAGGAGGTTGAAATGTTACACTTAACATTTTATTATTAATTCATTATGATATGTCAATGTACTTCTTTCTGTGTGCTATTATTGTTCTTACAATTTTTTGAATGAACTTTTGATGTGTTTCCGATGTGTAGTGTTATATTTTATGTATTTTTATGTATTTTTTATATACATTTTTTATACTTTTTAGTTTCTGCAACTATTTTATTGTGATACTGCTTTAAGAGAATTGATTGTGATTCCCGCTTTTTTCAGACTTGTTAAGTATTTAAACTCTTATTCTGTTAGATGATATGTATTAAGGTCTGATGAAGCTATTTTAGCGAAAGCGCTCACCTTACTTTTGTTGCAATAAACCTGCTTTTATACCAGTTGGACTTTTGTTGGACAACTATTTCTTTGGATTACTACAAGCATTGTGTATGGGACTGCTTTTTTGTTATATCTACCTCTTCATTGTTTTGCTCGTAAGCAGTACGTTTATTTATTTAATTTTGGCTTTGCGTTGTCGAGCATTAACTCCGGGTTGTGAACATTTTGATTGGAATGGTATTATATTGTTATACAGCATAAAATTAGCAAGATATGCTCATATACGGATTACACATCATAAATGGTGTGTGCTGCAGTCGAACTGGCAACGTCTGCTCGGTAGGCAGATGCTCTAACCGCTACACTATTGCTGTGCTGCTTCATTTGCATGTATACCCATAGTTCATAGTTACCAGAACAAACACAGCAAAACATCACTAACACAGCAGTCATCCATTCTCTGGTCGGAAATAAACCACACCACTACACATGCGCCACTCCCTACTGCTCTGGACACATCCCGTATGTTGGCTCACTTCAAGTATATTCAGATATCCCAAGCTTATAGTCCTGGGACATACGTTCATATAATGGTCAGGGTGTTCACTTAATCTTCTGGTTTTTGGCTTGTCTACATGGTGACTGGGACTGGGACTGTCCTGTACCTGTTTGAAAGTCAGACTTGGCACGTGGACAAAGTTAGTACCACTGTTAGCATCCCACCTGTGGTTTGAGATACAGGAGGTGTGCTCACCTCTGGGCAGTTTGATATGACAGCACTAAATACTACGGGGTGTTCCGCTGCTGTTTCCCTTCACATTCATTATGACTGCTTTATTCTGACCATGTTCTTTCTTCATGGATGGATATATATATATATATATATATATATATATATATATATATATAGGTCTGTGCATACACATGCATATACACCTACATGCTTATTTACATTTCCCATACTGTTGAATGACTGCCACTTACAGTCGCACATACCCACTTACGTCTTCTTTAAAGCACCTTAATCACCCTATATCCGACTGCCATTATTCTGGGCATTATATAAAATTAGTAGCCCTTGCATAGCTTGGACCTGGGAACAGGAAAACCATAGTCACTGGTTTTACCACTAAACCGTCTGTGATACATTCTGTATGGATGGTAATTAGGATATATGACTTTACTACAGGCATTCCACAGTACTGGCAACAAATGTGACAGTCGGTTGGTGTACATATGTATAGTACATGTTACTGTTCATATGTTTCTTAGAGGCATATGTATACATTTGCAAGTATACATATTTATGAATAGGACACATACTTGACAACTACTTATATGCATGTATGTGTGATGTGTAGCTATGCGAACATAAGTATGTACATTTATAGATATATGACTACATATCTGGAGTTATACATGGCCATGTATATGAACAACCACATGTGGGAGGTGCCTGTACCGTTTGTATACAGGGGTTGTGTGCATCATTACGACGAGGAACCTGGATGGGGTATACAGTTTGTGGACATGTACTATTTGGAAGATGGCTATGGGGAAGCTTCATGGGAACATGTGAAAGGTATATATTCCCGATAATGCATGTGAGGAGACATGCATCATGGTCAGGTGTTTAATCCCAGGTCGTAGGTTCTGCAGGACCGGGTGGAGGCTGAGCAGGGTTGTGGACAAGTACTTCTAATCTGACTTGTGCCCAGATGTCAACGGGGGTGGATATCATGGTATGCCACAAAGTCTAATCTTGAGAACAGACACTTATCCCATGAAGGATGTCCAAAAAGTGTGGACGACGAATTCCATTCTTCTGGCTATTTGAAAATGTGGTAGGGTAATGCATGCATGGGATACCTAGTTTTCAAGCCTGAGACTGCTTAGGGTGAGACTGCCTACTAGATGTGGGTAGAGGGCACTATGTGCAGATATGGCTGTGATAACTAGCAGCCCGAATATGGGTGGTTTTGGTGGATGTTCAGCAAGGGGGGGTAGAGTACTGTGGAGAGGATGATGGTTATTCAATTATGTATCCAAGTCTGTTGGGGTTGGATGGCCCAGATCAGGCCAGACCATTATGTGGGTGTGAGCTGGTGACGTTTCTGTACATGTGTATCGCACATTTCAATGTTCATATGTTTGTGCGATTGTGTTCTGCAGTATGGCCTGTCAGGGTGTATTGCAGATGTGAATGTATGTTCTTTGGTTTCCTTTCTGATTCACCCACTTCTCCCTCGTACACCTCCAGTTCACCTATTGTACATCCGACCCAGTCTTCCCTTGGTAAATTATAACATTACCCGTCACCTCCCCATATTCCACAAACACACCATCCATCCCTTCCCTGGTTGATGGCCCATGAAAGAGACAGCAGTACACACTGCGTACTCTACATATCTCTGGTACCAATATGGTTGTGAGGACAACCCTAGCATATATGATCTTCCACATGATGTACTTCACGCACATAGGGACACGCAAATACGTATCTTTCATGACATGGTAGGTAGACCCGGGTAATACCCATTCATCTTTGGGCCGTCCAGACAAGGACAACTTGGACCACGAATGGGCAGATATTGAGCGAATGCTCTGACCATTGGTAGGGTTGCCAACTTTTCAAATGGCCAAAGTGGGACATTTTCGGGACACACATCAGATTTTACAGGCCGGCACATACCCACGGTCAGTACATAGGATAGAACTTTACTTTTTTGCCTAAATAAATGCATATTCTTGTAGCAGTTTAATTGCTTATTCTGTTTCTTGTAACATTTAGGTATTTTTGATACAGAAATAACTATTTTATGCAACTATTACATAAAAAATGGGACATAATTATGTCCTACAATCGCAGGACATTTGCCATTTTTAATATTTTTGATAAGGACACAACTGCCCAGAGAGGGACTGTCCCTCACAAAGTGGGACACGTGGTAACCCTAACCATTGGGCTAGGCTTAGCAAAGGGCAGTGGCGAGTAAACATGCTGCATTTCACTTCCACTTGGTATAACAATCAACACTACAATGAAATATGGGTACAGGGTTTTAAATGTCATTTGTTCGAGGGATGGGGGCTCAATATACAGCTACGTGCCTTTGTGTTTACTTTTTATTTTGGTATTCGCAGAACTGTCTTGTATGCTTTGCATACATTTCAGTATCCATTGACACTGACAGGAGTGATTACTATTAGAGGCAGGCTGCACTAGTCAGCATTTTAGGTTGCGTGTCTGCAGCCAACATGTTCACGCCTCCGTGCAACACTTAGACACGCCCCCTGCACTTGCGCATGTTTCCTGTGCACATGGACGTTGTGGCAGTGCACCTTTGTTAATATGCATATGGTGCTGCTGCACCATCTCTATGCCGCACGGTCAGCATAAGGCTAATGCCGTCCTTGCACCGATCTTCATGAATTCTGGGGATAGTGCAGTCATTAAGATAAAACAGATACTGATACTAAATTAGGTACCACAATAAAAGTTACAGCTGAAGAAGACATAGTCCAAATTCTAACTGTGTGTCTTTTATGAAAATAGGGTGAATGAAAGTTATTTATTTATATTTTTATGGGATATGTCTCTGCCACACCTATTATCAGAGGAGTGAAAGCAATGACATTTTGTCACCAATTGCTTGTTTTAAAGATAACATTTGTTATTCTGAAGAACACAATACGTCATCAAATATTTATTCAGACTACACAGCTGAATTACATTTAGGCTACCACACTTCAAAGTGCACAGGCTATTATATCCAAAGGAAATTATAAGCTTTGATGAGGAAACTTATTCTTTAAAACAAAGCTTTCCATCAATATTAAAAGTTCTGGCTTCTAAAATCCATACAGTGGGCGCTACAATGACTTAGTGAGCATGACAATGACATACAGGCCTTGCTGGGGAAAATCACATTATAATACTACATGTTAAATGAAACTCCAATGCAAGTAAAAGCCAGACCAAGTAGCAATGAGAAATACTGTACTATTACTACTGTTTATATTCGTAGGATATATGTATGCTTACATTTCATTTGGTCAACAGTAATTTATATGATGTTAGTGAACTGTAGTCCATTTTGAGTGAATGTCTGTCCAAACTTTATTGGGCAACTTCTGGTTTGGTTGACAAAGGTAAGTGGTGAGGCAGGGGGCTTTTTTGTGAGTTTGTTTGTTTTATGTGTAGGACAAAGGTTAGATAACGGACTAGATTTAGTTTGCATGTGAGTGTGAGAGTTTTAAGGTTTGGGAAGGTAATAGATTTAGTATGCATGTGTGTGTTGCTTGTGTGTTTTAAGTGCCTGAGCTGGCCTATGTAGTAGTAGTAGTACTACAGAAAGAGTTTTTAAATGTAAGATACATTGTTAGGGTTAGGGGCAGAGGCAGAGTTAGGGTTTGCATTAGGGTCATCACTCACTATTAAAGTTGGCAGAATGAAAAGGACATACCCATAAATACTTTACAAAGCAAAAACTAAAAAGTCATGGGCCTTCATAATCCATGTAATTGAAACACTAATATGTCCTTAAGGGCTCATTTGCATATATCCCATTAGCCTCTACTACAGGAAGTCCTGTGCTTGCCTAAATGTTTGTTCTGCTTCAGTTGTCCATTTAGTCTTCAATGGAGCCTAATTCCTGGTCTGGTCAGTCAAACGTAAGCAATGGTAGCAAAACTGGGAATACATTTATTATAACAGTGGGAGTGGAACCCAGCATGACTATGAAGCAGCTTAATTTTAATTCTTTGTGAACAGGCCTTTTTCATTTGTGTACTGAGTGTTTTTTTTAGAAGTTACCTTTTTAAGTAGTGTCAGTATGATGGCCAAGTCCTTAGTTTTATTGTCATAAGTGGAGGAACTTAGAGGTGAAAAGTGTTGTGAATAGTATAGGGATTCTTGCTATCAGAACAGAGGCCCAGGGTGTTATGTCAGTCTCTTCGCTACTTGAGAAAATAGATCATCAAGCAGCAATAGAATTGCAGGTGCTAGAAGATAGTAAAGATTATAAATCCCTATTAAATATGCATAGCTACTGTAGGTCTTCAGTCCAGGCCACAAAATTTAAGGAGGCTCACTTCCAGATTCCCACACAGTATCTCACTGCTTAGTCACTCCAACAGAAATTAAAAGATTTGGAGAATAGACAATGACATTGAAGCAGCATTCATCTTATTGGTTTATGAGAAGGATCAGAAGTATGGGATGCCGTGAGTTATTTACAGGGATGTTTTACAAAGATCTTTGGTTTCTTTTCAAAAGCAGTGTTTAAACTTTCCCACAGAAGCTTGAGACACTATCAGAAGGGTGGTAACCTCCCAAGCAGCCTAATGTTATCTTTTTGAATTATATGGTTGAGGAGCATCTTCTGAATGTTGCAAGAAGACAATCCTTTTAAGCTGGCTGAATATTCACTGAGGGCTTTGTAAGACTTCTTGAAAGGAGTAAACTGAGGAGTGAAATCTCTATTCTGAAGGTCAAGATCGTTGTTCTAAACTGGGTATTCCCTCTGTACTTAAATACCTAGCTACTGTCAATGTTAAGTAGGATGGTCAGAGGACATTGTTAGAATCTTTTTTCCAATTTTTACAGTCTGTGTCTTCACTAAGGGATTTATGAACAACCTATGGATACTTTTGGATAGTCAGTTATTCCTACTATAAATGGTGAATCATTGCTGAAAGAACTATCTAGTACGGGTACATATGCTGCAATACCCATGTCTCTCCAGAGTTCTTTATCTGATAGCCACACTGAGGTGGACTCTTTGGTAGAGGAGACAAGAATCTCACAGGGGTAGACATAGGAAAGCTGTTAATCCCCTGCATGGTTATGAATGATTCTGCTGTCTCCATATGTTACAAATTGGAGCACAATCCTGCCTCCACTCATGATTTTTTAAAGAAAAAGAAGGTGAATCAACAACCAAGCAAAGAAAAGGTATATTTTTGTTTGATTTTATTCAAATGAAGGGGTTGGGGGATCTACTTTAAAGAAGCCTTCCTAGCCTTACAAGAAAAGGTGACACCCTGAGAGCCTACACATTCAGGTGTACGATGAGCCTGAGACAGCCACTGACACCTTACTCTGCTCACTGTTAGTATCCGGAGTGTAGCAATGATATGATGTACTGTCTTAGCCATCAAGGCTTTGGACAGTTCTTTTATGGACTCATTAAACTGTTAAATTAATTAAATTGCTTTTTAACGGTTGTTCTTGTTATCCTATTATAGGCTTGTTGACTTTATAGTACAGACTAATAACTGTTTTCTGTTAACTGCTTAGTTAGTCTATTACTAACAATATAGTTGAAGTCTTTATTTTTAAAATATCTGGTTTAGATTACAGGTTTGATTCTTGCTTTTTACTTTCTTACATTAAACATCTGGGGGTTTAAACTCCAAAGTAAAAAGAAATGCTGTATAGCATTTTTTAAAAAGAAAGAAACTAAGTGTTGTTTTCCTTCAGGAGATAAAAATCTCTAGATGGCATAGAAGGTGTTTAAATAAACTTTAATTGGAGTTAGTGGGATGGAGCCTCTCATCTCATGCAAAGAAAGATAATGCATTGCTGAATTCTCAATGAAATTATTATAAAATTTTCAATACAGTTAGTGATAGGGAGGGGAGTAGGGTCTGTGAGGAGCTTGTAATTGATACGGAAAATATTTGTTCATATTTAGTATTATTTATGTATTTATTATTTGAGTTTTGTTTATTGGGAAAGTCTCTCTGGGCCAAGAGTGCCCATTTTCAGCAGACACCCAGGGAGAAAAGCTCCCTGTACATCAAAATTACACACACATAGTGAAAATAAACATACCCCAGGATTCAATAAACTCCATGCAGGAATAGTGCTATTCCTGCATAGAGTGAACCGTGTCCAGTTCTGCATAGCCTTAACAGCAGAGAGCCTTACATATTCATGAAGGCATGCTACTGTTAAGGCTAAGTGGAAATAAACACTACTGAGTGCAGGGGGCATGTTTAAGTAGTGCTCACACATCTAACACATCCCCTGCACTCTGAAAATGCAGGATGGCACTTTGTAAATGCATTTCAGTGTCCATGGACACTGAAAACAAATAAAATAGTAAAACAGTGTCCGCGGACACTGAAATAAATAGAAGATCATTAAATAAATGTAGGATGTTTGTGACAAGTGCTGTCACACCATCCCTGCATTGTCAAAGTGCTGCATGGCACTTTTCAAGTGCTTTCAGTGCCCACAGACACTGAAAGCAGGAAGTTTAGATAGCAAGTAATGCAGGGGGTCTGTGACAGGTACTGTTACATACCCCCTGTGTTGTCAAAGTGCTGTATGGCACTTTCCAAGTGCTTTCAGTGTCCATGGACACTGAAAACAGCAATGTAGATAGGAAGCAATGCAGGGGGTGTGTGACAGTTGCAGCCACACCCCCCCCCCCTGCATTGCAAAAGTGCCATATGACCATAGCCCTCAACTGTACAGGTTTTTTGCGGAATGCCCACGTCTGCCTCACATACCTCTCAACCTCTTGGAGCAAGAAATCTGGACAAAGCCATAAATAATGGGGGGACAAAGGCCCGAAAATAGGGACACTTTTAAATATTGCTCTTACAAACTTGGAAAGTTGATAGAATAACAGGTTTTGCATTCACACAGATTTTCTGAAGGGTATGAAGTCTGAAACTGAAATGTCTGTCATTATTTTTTTACTTAAACCCTGGGTGATATGCCAATGACTTGCTAGAAAACCACAATCATATGAGAAATGAACCAAAAATATGAGGCAAAACTCTGGACATTCTGCAAACATCTGTGCAGTTGAGAGATATGCTACTTCATATTTTGGTGTGTTCCCCCAAATATCTGTCCCTACCTGGCAAATAGCAGAGGATTTGAGCCATTAAATAATGACAAACATTTGAGTTGAAGACTCCACATCCTTCGGAAAAGTCATGCTAATGCAAAACCTATTATTCTATCAACTTTCTAAGTTTGTAAGAGCAATATTTAAAATATGTCCTTATTTGTCCCCTTACAATTGCCCTTACTGTGACTGACAAGGAATATTGATACAAGTAATTAAAGTGCTTTTATCCAGCCATGTAGTATATTGTCTTGGATAAAATTACAGACTTAATAATCTACTTAATAACCTGGTTAAATAAGAGGTACCACATCATTATAAATTTTATTTAAAGTACATGAGGGTTATATTATTATTACAACTATTAAGTAGGGCAGGACAAGCTCAAATCTCACACTGATGGGGGAAGGGATGTGAATTTAACATGTGTACCAATAACACTTTGTTTTACAGCACAATAAACCACTCCCTTGCCTGATTAAAAAAAAAAAATATATATATATATATATATATATATATATATATATATATATATATATATACATATATATATATATATATATATATTTAGAAAGCTTGTGAGGAAACTATTACTCTATTTTTATTTTACTTGGAACGTTTGTCTGTGTACTTAAAGGATTTTTGACTAGCAACAGACTGCCTGCCTTGCTTGGATTACTTTCAGATACTTAATAATTCTGTACAATTATACATTTTTTATTATTTTTTTTTTACTTAAGATGAGTTTAAGTTCACTGCTTCTACTACTATTGTCTGATCTGATTAATATACAGTGATTAACTAGAGATATATGGACTGAAAATCTTCCACAC
>NC_056741.1:517813050-517831572 GCF_019279795.1 Protopterus annectens
AGTGCAGGAAATGTTAGTATTTTTGCAGCTCATCCTGTAATCATCAGTTTACCCGGAATTTGAAAAAACTATTTATTCTTATTTTTTGTTTTGGATCACAGTTTAAATGCTATATTTTGTAATTTTCATCAATAAACGTGTTCCGCTTGGTGGATTAAGTGACTGGTACGCTTATTGGTCTTACTGAGGTTGCCATTTGTTTTGGCTCAGTTGTTCACTTTACGTGTACTTTTGGATTCAGTTGTTGTTTGGCTTCCATGGATGAGATCGGCGTTAATTCATCCCCTAACAGCCCGGATGTGAAGGCGGAACTGCTGGAGTTAAGAGGTGAGATTGCCGTCCTGAAGGGAGAAATACACGAGCTGTTTGTATTCTTCAGGGACTCATTTAAAGGTACTTCTATGTCGGGAGGAAGAGGTACGGAGGATGTTACGAAAGGACCCCAGGCCATGGGTCTCGGATTGGATACTATTGGAGGCAACGAGCACCAAGTGTTTAACAGTAATTTAGTTGACAAATTGGCGTCGTCGGACGCCAAAACCAAATTAGTCAAGGATAAACAAGGTACTGTTAGTAATAGTCCTAGCTATGTTTTCGACAATAATGTGGATGTCAATCAAATACACAGATCCAGGGGACACAATTCCTTGGAGGGAAGTTTTAATATTCCCAATGGACAGCGTTCAGTGTTATGTGGGATCAACAAGGACAAGTGTACTGATTTAAATATAACAGAATCCTACAACAACAGTCGGATTAATTTACCTGACTTATCGTTTGACATTTCGATTTATGATATTGACGAAGAGGCATTCTGTATAGGGACTAAACCCAAACGTTGGCCCCCGGTCAAAACGTATTCATCCGTTTTGGTGAATACAGTACAAAACAAGGGAAATGGTTTTCACAAAGACAATAGGGTTAGTGGAACTACCAAGGGACAATGTTTGAACAAATTTTTGAATGTTTGTTATCACATGGACATGGACAATTGTATTCAAACAAATAATGTTTTTTCTAATAAACCTGTGGGCAGTTTAAAAGAAATGATTTTTGCTTTGGGCAAAATGTTAAAACAAATTAACGGTTTAAAAATTGATAATGTGTATTTGCAGAAATGTGTTGAAATGAAAGTTATCCCACAAGGTTTAAGATTTTTTAAAAAACCTATGGGTATTGTTTTAAATGAAAAGTCTATCCCCGGGATTCATGAAGCTTGCACCAGGCGCACGCATAGCGTAGGCGTTATAATGCCAAATATGGCCTCCGAGCGATTCAGGTATGATCTAATTCCACGTGCACTACCGGCGTATGCCAGATCTGCGCAGCCCCCGGCGTAGGTATGCAAATCACCCCATGTGCAGTGTTGCACCATGCAAATGAAGGCATATAGCGATTCATGAAGTGGTGCAGGTGTAGCGTAAGCCCACGGAAATGTAAACCAAAAAACACGGTTTACATTTTCCCAAACATAACATCGGAGCTATGGAAGGGGGCCAGACCCAGGAATCACAACGTGAACATATGCCAATGGCGAAATACACAGCCAATGGCATAAGAAAAGATGCACAACACGTAAATAACAACATTTAATGTCATGTCCACAGTAACGCACAGCAGAACCGCAGGGCATGTGGTCGGAAGCTGTAACATAAAGAAATAATATAAAAATGTCATAAAATGCATAGCGTAATAGAAATCAGGTTTACAGCATAACACACAATGGTAGGCATGCAACACCACAACCAAGGTGCAAGGGTTGCTAAGGGCTTGCGATAGTGTTCAAGCGTAACTATGAATTAGTAGTCAATGCCATGCAAATGAGACAGATAATACTGAATCGCAAATGTCCCGCCAGAGGAAGGTTGTACCATACGGAGCAGCGGTATAACACCGAGGAGTGGCTCAGAGGAGATACATGACATCAGCAGAGGGGTGTGCCACTGTAGCATTAAGCACATTGGAGCATTGCAAATCTGGCCTGTCCGTTGCTAAGCAAAGCTGCAGGATAGGGGTGGGGAGGAATCGTTTAGCTGAGAGCACACATGGTGGCCAAAAGCGCATGTGTACGAGGATGAAAATGTGCCCGAAACCCAGTAATCGGATGCATGCACCGCAAACAATAGCAGAAACAGGAAGGTCAGAGGAAGAAAAGGAAATGCGGAAGTAAGGTAATTGGAGTACTAATGAGCAATCAACACCAATTAACCCACGACGGCCAATTGATGGCAGCTGACAAGTCCGCTTGCAGAAACCTGCAAAACAGGATAGGGGAGGCATGTGAATGCAAAAAAAGGAGGGGAGATATTGGATTGCAAAGACAGGAGACCTGACACAGCAGAGCAAAGCAAACCAACAGCAGACCGGCAGTAGCACACATAACGCAAGATACACCAGGTCCAGGAAAGCACAAATGAAAGTAGGCTGCAGGATGCACGCCAGAAAATGGTAGGTGCAACGTGCAGAAATGTAAAGGGAAGGTCAAGAGGTAATCCACGGCAGGCAAATGTAATTCAACACCAAAGGCACCACAATAGTAGTTCCGGCAGTAAAACACATAACATAACCTGCAGCTATGAACGTACATACACACCCTATGACATCATCGGTGTTCACAGCACAATAGTATAAAGTGTGTAAGCACCCAACACACACCTGTGTATTTCCAAACACCGCACTATAGGTGAAAACACACGGGGAACTTTTAAAATGTACATGTTGGGAGCTGCCATAGCTGTGATTCATCAGCATGTGTTAGAGACTGATGGTGTTGTGGGGGATGATGCCGACAACCACCGCAGGCCTCGGAGGAGAAGGAGAGTGTTAAGACCAAGGGTAACCTACCAGGGGCTACATGACCTGAAGATAGTAGAGCATTACAGAGTGGACAGGGACATCTTACAGCAAATAGTGGAGCTGTGCCGGCCACGCCTGAGAACCAGAAATAACAGAGGGGAACCCATACCAGTGGACACAAAGGTATGTGTAAGCCTGCGAATACTGGCCACAGGTACCTTTCAAAGGCCAACTGGAGATATAATGGGTATCTCACAGGCATCAGCATCCAGGGTACTACACCTGTTCCTGGATGCCATGTTACCACATGCCAATGAGCAGATATACTTCCCCAGAACTCAGGAGGAGTTGGCCAGCAATATGCGTCACTTCCACCGTGTGGCACAATACCCGGAGGTACTGGGTGCGATAGACTGCACGCACATACAAATCAAGTCACCACCCGGTGAGCAGGGTATGCACTATATAAATCGCAAGGGATTCCACTCCATCAACTGCCGGGTCGTGTGCAATGCCCAGGGCATTATCATGGATATGTGTGCTGGCAGCCCTGGAAGCTACCATGACTCCCATATCTGGCATGCCTCACAGCTGTATCAGGTATTTGTCAGGGGGGACATCCCACATGGCCATCTCATGGGGGATGCTGGCTATGCACTGGAGCCGTGGATGATGACTCCCATCAGAAATGCACACACACCCATGCAAGAACGCCATAATGAGGCACAAGCACAAACCAGAATCATCATAGAGCGTGTGTTTGGGATGCTGAAATCACGGTTCTGGTGCTTGGATACATCTGGTGGAGCCTTGCAGTACTCTCCAGGCATGTGTGCCCACATCGTCATAGTATGTGCCATGCTGCATACTATGATCCTGTGGAAGCAGCTGTACCAGGGACAAAATGGTGAAGGCCCTCTTAGCCCACCGCAATTGCCAAGGCCAGTACAGGCACAGAGGGATTCAGACCATGAACACACTGTGCCAGCCCCAGTAGGCAGACGGAGGCATGCCCAATATGCCTACGCCTTGGCAAAGAGGGAACGTATAGCACATACACTGACCATGTAGGCCCCTACGGACTGACACCTCTCCACCTGCACACACAGTAAAATGGATGGCACACAAACATGACCACCTGTAAATTGTAATGTATAGGTGGCCCAATGTATGACTCCTACATAGACAGCCCTCAAACATTGTAAACACAACAGCCAGTGCAACACGGAATGCCAACACCTGAACAGTACATGAGTCTTACAGCATATGGTGGTGCTGTGTACCTGTCACGTTCCCCACCAGATATATATACATACATATATATATATATATATATATATATATATATATATATTTATATATATAAATAGAGAGAGAGATAGATTATATATATATGTACACATATGCATATATATAATACAGATAGAAAGGGCAATAGAGGGATATATGGTGATATAGATGGATTCAGCGATATCTACAAATATGATAGATAGTTCAACAACATTCATAACATCTTGGAGATACAAATAAATAGGATACCGCCAACCATGGAATGTGTAACATACCGACATGCGTAACCACGAGGCTGAAAGATTGATGGAACACAGTACCGGAACAGTACATCCGCGAGTAATAGTATGATGATATGAAGGGACGGTTAGTCACCGCTGACGGTGTCGCGGTCCACGTAGGTACAGTGTTCAACTGTGTCTGTGAGTGCCGTAGTCTGTGTAAGTGTGCGTTGAGGGTGCCGTGTGCGTTTCTGTGTGACTGTAATGTGTGTGTGTGTCTGCAACATGTGTATGTTGGTGCCAAGTCAGAGGCAGACCAGTATGGTAGGTGTGGGTATAGCTAGCCGTAGGCATACGGTTACTAGCGGTACCACAGTAGGAGGGACATCCCCACCCTGGGCAGGTGTGTCCTGACATAAAACAGTACAAAGGGCAAATGTCCGAGATGGTAGGACATAAATATGTCCCATATATGATGTAACAGTCATATTTAATAGTTATGCCTGTATGTAAGAAACTTAAATGTTACATGCAATATGATAAGTATCCAAAGTCACAACAATAGGTATGTAGTGAGGATAAAAGTATGTGCTACCTGTGTACTGACCGTGGCTACGTGTTGGCCTGTAAACACTGCTTTGTGTCCCGCAAGTGTCCAACAATGACCATATGATAAGGTGGCAACCCATGGCAAACAGGCTCTTTTAACAACACAATCACAATGACTGCAAATATCTGGGACAGAAATACAAGGGATAGCTGTCACCTACACATATCCCCTGATATATCGCTGCAATTACGGAGGTATACAAGTAGCAAGCTCACCTGCAGATGATATAGAAACCAATTAACAACGGCCCAATGTACAATCCCGTAACATAAGTCTACTAACTATTAGCTCTCTAACAGGGACGGAGCCCACACACATATATACGGATTATGTAGAAATGCAAGGCCCACAAACCGTATATGTTACGTACAACCACCGACATCCCCCACACTAGAAACTAAAGCAATACAAACTGTAATAGCAGCACAAACATCCAGTCAGTCAATTACATCTGCAGAACCCTCAACATACCATGTGAGAGACACAACTAAAGGCGACATGCATAATTGCAGGCATTGTATAATGGAACAAACAGCCATGTTACAGGTATTGATTGCAATACTCCTTTAACAGACGTCGGGATGACAGGTACGCTCACATGTTGAACCAAATACTCTACCTGTCACACACAATCCACGGGGGACATGAATCCAAACTATACTTGTCTCCATGCATAGCAGTTGCAGTTACTCATAACAAAACACAATACAGACCGTCTCCCCGAAGGTAGGGCAAATAGGCAACGCCCAAGTGGAGAATCCAATTATACCCCACTGTCACAGCGTGATTGGCGAATGGAGTAGCTGCACAGCTGATATGCAAGTAATTAGTCACTCAGGAACACCAATTGGCGGGAAGAATCCACATGTTTCAGGTATCGACGTATATAAGGATGACTTGCCGGACATTCAAACAGTATGCTCATACTGAAAAACAGTTGAAACACTGTGAGAGAGATAGAAATGAAACACCGTTACGACAACAAGGTATGTAGAACGCCCGATATGTAAGGTTATGTATAGCATGATCTGTATTAATTAGTATTACTGTCTGTATAGCCTGGTTTGCATTAATTAAACGTGTCCGCAATGCATAAAGTGGGGAAAGGTATTGATGTAGTGATGTCTTGCTGAGCATACTAACGCTTGTAGAATCTGTGCGTCCAGCAGTGGGACACAAGGTACACAGCACAGACACCAGAAGGGATGCTACATGAGGCTATTAAACAGATCAATGCCATACAACCTGCCATCAGTGGTAGGGTATGTCCAACAATGACGTGCCATAGCAGGGGATAATATATGTTGATATACTGTCACAGCACGCATGTGTATGGGTAAATAACATTAATGACATATGTAAGGTGGTCCCGCTGAGCAAGTATGCTTTGCATTATGGGATACTATGTGAAATATGTGTAATGTATAGTATTATAGGTAGATATGACAGATATTCTACACAGCATAACAAGCATATCATGCATACCACAGGTATCGTCTATTGGTATGAACAATAACACGATACATATGGCCTGTAGGTATGGGACATAGTAATAGCATGATAGCTAATCTAAATGGAAGGACTACCAAGTAACCATGCACAAAGGACATGTAATAGCTGCACAGGTGCATAGTGGGGTACTATGCAGTCTGTCAAGTCCATGTGTAAGCACAACTACAGTGTTCACAATAGTGGCACCTCTCCAGGGTAGTGTCCTGTGAAGAGCAGAGCCAGGTGTCACCTGCACCACTGCACAGTACAGCCACTTCAGTGATCCCAGGCCTACAGGTGTCTCCCAACCACCAAGGGAGGTATCACATGAACAGTGCTACTGAGTGTCCCTGCGTGATGTACAAAGGACTTATGTTCCACAGCATGATGAGTGTCCTGTTTGGGAATGTAACCCAGAAGCACATCCCACTCATTGTGGCGTGTGTGCACATATCCATGAGCATGTTGCTCACAGTGGCCTCTGCTTATGTTGCGTATGAGGAATATATCCATCAATAATGTTGTGGACATGGGCCCTGTCTGATCAGCAGAGGTCACCCCTGAGTATGTAGTATGCAAATGTGTACAGATGTGGTGTCCTTAGTGCAGCCGCATATTTAAACTGTCTGAGCTCAGTAAACGTCATGGCGTGTTAATGTTGTGGCATGTAAATCTGTAGCTGTTGTGTAAGGTACACCCTAAATGGGGTGGTGTACCCTTGAATGTGTGTAGATGTCTTGAGTTCAGAGGTACAATGGGTGCCTATGTACCAGTTACACACCCAGTACAGATAGGTGTGGCCACGTAGGAGGATATCCATGCCACAGTGGCAATACGGTAAAGACAGGAGTGGGTGCGACATATGTGTGTACTGCAAACATGTACAATGTGATATGTATGTAGGGGACTACCATTCATGTGATAGTCAGTGGGTGAATGGTGTAATGCAAAGGTGATGTGCATGCACCTTGTGTCATGCATTTTGATGCCATGATAGTCATATTATGTATCTGTCACAGTGACACCTGTATGGTTTGAGTCAGTATCAGCTGGTGGAGCAATCATGGTGCTTGGTATGTAGGGGTTCTAAAGCTGGGCAGGGAAAGTCCCCTGTGTCAGCCTGTTCCGCAGGGAAGCATATACTTAACATGAGGGGCCCTATGATTGAGGACTGTGGTATGCCAAAGTACCTGACATGTAGTAGGTACTATGGTATGCTGGCCTCACTGTGTGTCCTGTCCATGAGCCACATAGCATAACATCCTGAGACACAGGGTACGATGTGCAGGTGGATGTGTATGTTGCCAATACCAGAATGGGGAATGGTGCTGAAAGGCAGTGAGAGGACAATGTAGGATGTGTGGACTCCTGTACCATCAGCAACTGCCCTGGTAACTGTATGAAATGAGTCTACCATGTGTAGGGGCCATGCTCTGGCCTTAACAAGCCCAACCCAGGTGGCAGCAGAGGACAGGAGACCAACAATGTCTCTGAGAATGACGTCCTTGACGATGTGCCCCATAGCCACGCAGAACAGTCCATTCAGGTGTGTAGGACTATAGTCCCACTCGTGCAATGCAGTGCCACCTGTGTGTAGTGTGATAAATGCTGCTGTGTGCCATTCAGGGGCTACAATGTCTGAAACAAGGCTATTACTGAATATGGTGGCCTAGTGGGGAGACAAGTAATTCAGAGGTTGGTAGACATCACAGCCTGGGACGTTGGGAGGTGACATGGGGCCAGTGTCCCAGGACACATAGAGTGTAGGTCAGTACTGTGTAGGTGTGACCACAGGGACACCACAATGTTCATGTATGGATTGCGGCCCTGTAGTGAGTGAGAGGGTGTACTGTCAGCATTGAATCCATCCTCAAGCATGTTGCCAACAATACCTGGGTCTGCAATGTTCCTGAGTGACTGTTGTATGTGACAGCAGATGTGGGTGTTGCCATCGAATACTGACATACCACCATAATGCCTGGTGGTACACCCCGGATTGTGTGGCAGTCATGTTTACGTAGCTAGTCTTGGAGTATGTGATGAGGGACCCTGTGGCCCCACCACGGCTGACCAGTGAGCCACCCCACACATGGGAATGTACACCACTGTGCAACAGCCTACACCTGTTGTTGTACATCATATGTCCGTGGAACATGACCACCAGAGTGGCATCTGTTATCTGGTGTGTACCATCATGGCTCTGTGTGGAATAGCATGATCCATGCAGTTGTGTACATGCTAATTAAGTGCACTGGGGTATGTGTCAGCATTTGTATGTGCATTGTCCATCTGCACGGGTGTCAAGATGTTTACAACCGCTGTCAGCAGACGTCTGTAGTAGGTGAAGTAGTACACATGTACTGTGTATGCTGTGATGGGTGTGTTTCCGGGATGTGGCTAACAAGGTAGATTAGCATATTTTCGGAATCCACCAATGAGGGGATAACCCCAGGTGTGTAACACCAGTCACATGGTGGTAGTGTTCATGCCAAGGGTAATGTAGGTCTTGGAGGTGGTGTGTATGTGTTGATCCAGCAGACTGGAGGGTATGACTCATGGATGTGTCGGTACATGAGTGGCTATCTCAGTGAAGTGTGGGGTAGTGTCAGTCACACATCAGTATTAGCTGAGGCCCACTGTCCACTATACCACCATAGAAGGTATGTTACCCATGGGGTATGATGTTGACTCTGTCGCTTGTTACAATGTGTATAGCAGTCCCGGACATAGTTAGTTGCACATGGAGCACCTCTGATGCATTGTGCTAAGCAACTTGCCAGGATGTGTGCAAAACATAGTGGGATATGGGAACCCCTCAGCTGTGGGTGTGCCGGTCCAGGTATGTGCCTGGAAGGTATGGTCCGTCTATAACCTGTCATTGCAGGTGTGATCTGCAGAGCCTACAGCCAGGTCCCAGTCACTGCAGAGATGTTGGAGTGGTGCATTATAAAATGTGCCTTACCTGTGTGCGTCACAGGGGAAGATGCAAGCAATGTGTCACATGACCCCATGTCGCGCATGCCAGTTACCGCCCTGCCGGTGACAGTTATTGGAAACTGTGCAGGACAGGCAGTATAGCAGCAGCAAGAGCCTAGCATGTGAGCTGTACTCCCAGGGCCAACAGGTGCAAGTCATCTGTGCCACAGCATTGTGTCTGACCAGGACAGTCAGAGCGGATAGATACCACATGCCTGTGGAATGACAATAGGAGCATAGGCAACTGTTGAAGTGACACAGTCGGTCATTGTACAGTGGTATCGTGTCTGGACGAATGCAAAATGCTCCCCAGGGCTAGGCCCACACCCTCAGGGCTATAAGACTGGTGAGCTATTGCATGTCCCTGCACACGTAGTCTGTGAAGTGGCATCACAGGGCAGTCACACTAACATGGCGAATGACAGACATATCGTACCTGGTGAGGTGTGGCATGGGTGCATAGGTTATGTTGCAGAAGCAGTTACCCGACAGCAAGATGTAAGCGACTAATGCCTTGTGTAGCCTGCTGTGTGGAACTGCAGTGTGACACCCTACAGAGTCAGCTATGACTGGTGTGTTGTGAATGTTATAACAAACTATTGGCTGTATGTGGTGGGCACACATGAGTCTGTGGGCTATAAGCTGGTGATGTTGTCTTCCATGATGGGGGCTACCTCTGGTGCCTACAGTGAGTATGGAGATGTACTGCAAAGGTTGTCCTCGTAGGTGCGGCCAGTGGTGTAGATTATGTGAGACTATGTGATGGGTGGGGTGTGTTGCGAATGTTACAGATCCCCAAATGACTGACAGGTGCAGTCAGGGTTGGCAACAGCATTACCCCCAGCCATAGCTGTCAGCCTCCTGTCCCCAAAATGAGGAACATTAGCCCTCATACAGTGTGACAAATGGGCGAAACATGGAACACTTACAACTGGCTTACTAACAGCGTCAACTAGGAAGGGCATATGATGGCTAAGATAGGCTGGTCTTACGCATAAAACAGATATTCCAATGAATTACTATGATTCTCATCTATCTAGCCATGGCTAGCAGGTAAAGTATGTACAACAATGAATGTGTGACAGACCCTTCCAATGTGGAACCTTGAGGAACATACACCTTTTAGAACCCCAAATGAGGTATGTTCCCCATAATGAGGTACACCTGAGAGCTATGGGCCCAGCATGGCTGCAGACGTGCATCCCCACCAGGCTGTAGTGCTGTATATTGGGAAGTGAGCATTGAATGTGTACACGAGACAATTGCTCTATTGCCACATGTACGACATATCCCTCATATAGACAGGCAGTAGCACTGGTACGTGACAGTTGGACATGCCTGCATATACAACCATGTCCCACAGGATATGTGCGTTAAGTGTGTACAACAGCTGTCGTACCTTAAGCAAGCTGGGAAGTGTAGGACAGCCAGTGTACCTGTGGGAAATGGTGTGGAATGGGCGCTATAGTAATCATTAGCTCATGACATGCTCACATGTTCTGAACAAGTGCCTAGCATGACCATACAATACAGATAGGGTGTTGGATAATATCAACCCACAAGTGGTGATCACAGTCATTTAGGGTGGCACCGCACTATAACCCTGCTGAGTATGGTGTGCATGTCCATGAACCATTAGCTCTGTAGATGTTAGCAGTACATATGTACAAGATAGCACGGATATTTGATTACAAATACCTTTGCATGTCACAGGTGTGTTCCACCAGTGGCCTGTTGACAGACCCACAACTACAAAAGGTGCAAGAGTGACATGTTGGATAATATCAACCCACAAGTGGTGATCACAGTCATTTAGGGTGGCACCGCACTATAACCCTGCTGAGTATGGTGTGCATATCCATGAACCATTAGCTCTGTAGATGTTAGCAGTACAGATGTACAAGATAGCACGGATATTTGATTACAAATACCTTTGCATGTCACAGGTGTGTTCCACCAGTGGCCTGTTGACAGACCCACAACAACAAAAGGTGCAAGAGTAACATGTGCACAGCACATCTGTGCCAGATACAGTAGAATAGGGTTAATGTGTTGTACCCCACCCTCATTGTAGCCCATACCACACACACACAAATGTTAGGCATCTGTGTATGTAAGGCTGTGAATGGCCATGACCTATCAGTTTAGCTGTGTCAGTGTTGTGAACAACATACAGAATGGGCTGTGTGTGTGAGGTGTGTGACATATGTGCACAGTCTGATGGATGATACCAGCAGTGTCACCGCTAGGTGAACATCCCTGTACCCATAAACTGCTACCTAGGCTGTGGTCAACATTATGGACACTGTGTAAGGGATGGTGCTGTGCAGTACACCCCCAACATGGTGACATCTCCAGGCCCCTTAGGTAGTCATCTGAGGTACCCATGTCAAGTCAGGGTGCCATCCATGAGCATGGAGATCAGTGGCCAGGCATATACAGCACTGTGGTGACCAATATTGGATCACATACCACCTGTAAGGGGTAATGACTATGCATGGATGTGCGATAACAGACTTCACAATCCACACCTCCACTATGCAGCATGCCGTCTACCTTGCAGAAGGACATTTGCTACACCATGATGATGGACATGCTACATGTCCATATCCTGATCTATATGACATATGTCATGGACGGCCACCTTCCTAATACTAGGATCGCCACAGGCTGGACAGATCCCTGTGCCATATATGTGACATATTCCCGCCATACCATGCAACCCTGTCCATCAAAGCTGCAGATGTCATCCCAGTCATACATGGTGTGATGGCCGCATGGTAGATGTACTATCAACTGACTGGATCGGTAATGTGGCACTGATGCAGCTTGCGGTGGCACAATGGCCATCTGTAACAGTGTGGAAACCATGCCCGCACATGCTATGGTTGATGACCATCCCTGCGAATGTCGTCTGACTATCCATTGTCCCATGTCTATCACATGTGTAATACAGGCGATCCGTGTCAGGATGTTGAACAGTTGTACAGTGCTGTGTAGATGTATATGGCAAAACACATGCATGTACAGGTGTCCATGTGTATGTGTGCATTGTCACTGCTCAAGTCCATTCCGGCTGTGTCTGTGTTGATATGTGACATATACACAGCATCCAGGTCAACAGTAGTACCGTGGACGTATCGAGGCATGTGCAGATAGGTAAGAACACAAGTGCAGGCAAATAGACATGCCCACAGCAAGACAGCATTTACATGGAGTATGAACACTGTAATGAGGTGGCACACATATATGGTGATGATATCCAATGCATAATGGGTGTGACATGTGTGACACAAACACGTCAGTCGTGTCAGTGTCATGGTGCTTTGCAAAGATAACTGTGCAGATGCAGTAGATGTCATAGAAATGTATGTGCAGCAGTATCTCTGTACATCTCTGAAACTGTGACCTGTCACCATCATTATGTTTTACAGATAATGCCCCGTACACGCCTCCCAGCATACACCCGCCAGGAGGATGATGTCCTAATCCCACAGCTTCAAGACAACTATGACTTGTTGTTCAGCCATGTGCCACAGTATGCCCAGCAGCGGGATGACCTGTGGCAGGATCTATGCAGGAGGGTGAACGATGTGGGTGGCCATAACCGCACCTACCAGCAGGTGCGCAGACACTGCACGGACCTGATACGACATGCAAAACAGTGTGCTGCTGCAATCACCAGGGAACAAGGTGGAACAGGTAGTGGGCCGACAATCCATCCCCCACTCACACACACCGAGGAGCTACTGGCCAGTCTGGGGACACCCAGGGAACAGCATCCAGAAACACTAGCTGCCATCGTGGAGGTGGGTGTCTCCCAACCAATGAGCCTGGAGTTGACTGGTAAGTCAGTAATGCACATATGGCTATTATATCCCATGTAGTTGCATGTGTCACTGTACATAAAGTAAAGTAGCAACATATGCCAGGTATGTGGACACACATGCTGCATACTACAGTATGCTACGTTGTGTATGCACACATGTGCATACTATATGCTATTACACAGGTGAATGTGTGCACATGCACAGTGCAACCTGTGACTGTCATACAGTCATGGATAATGTTCATACTGGTGTGTCACCCCTATACAGGTACCTCTTGCGTGCCGCACAGACATGGGTCCGTTGCAGGTGAGACTGTCATCAGTATCAGGCATGATACAGTGTAGATCTATTTGCCATGTGGCCAGTTAACACTTGTACACCTGATGTTTGTTCAAGTCACGATATGCAGGTCACACCACCATGCATTCACACACGCCACCCATGTGCAATATATTCACACGTGATGATAGACAGACTTGAAACCACAGTACTTGTCATTGCAACATGTGTGGTCAGCTGTGCATACAACGGTGGAGGTGTTCTACAATGGAGGCATATGTAGTATGCATTGGAACAACATGTGTGGTATGCACACAGTACCACACAGTGAGCTGTGATATGGGCAGCCCACAAGTGTCACCATTGTGTCATATGCCCCTACATCGGGTGCACACATTGTAATGTGCCACCTGACATGTCCCAGACATGTAGTGTTCTGTCTGCAATATTGTCACACTATCACATGACCTATACCCACATACCAAACATACAACCCGTTGTCTGCATAGACCTGTGGAATGTGACATATCTGACATGTATGGGTGTATGTCATATGGGACCACACAGACATGTGGAGAAGATGCCCATCACACACAATTGGCCACCACATGTGCACACATGGCCATGGGGGATGGCCAGAGACATGTAGCCACACAGTACATGGGATGTGTATACACCCTGTTGCACATTGTCAACACATGGTCCAATTATAGCCTTAGTTGACCGATTATACAGTTGATGTGGTACAGTGGACAACCTAAAAGCCTGTGCACAGCTACTGGAGGTGTCACTGAGGTCTACCATATACGATCTGTCGAACATCACGACTATGTTGTAGTTATGGCTATGCAATGTGTACATATTATGCATTCTACAGCAACATACATGCCTCATGTTGCCATGCAATGGCACAGTGTCTGTACTTCACACTGTATAGCAATGTAGATGGCTCACACTACCCTCCCGTGCTCATGCACATTTGCTAAACATGCATTCTATCTGTAGGGCATACACACAACACTGCAATGTGAAGCCCATTATGATGCTGTACATGTGTCAGGACACCATTAAGGTCAAACATGTATGCATGTTAATGCACATGTCAGCAAATTACATGTCAAGGTCACGTCAGCCATGTGTACTGTTATCCTGTTCTGGGCCACATGGTGTATCACAGGGATGCATGCATACTACCATGATTGTGTGAACTGCATGGCTACTGATATGACACCTGCTTGCTGTAGTGTGCACCCCAGGGAGGTATGCTTACTAACACTATTAATGTCTGAGCTGCATGCCCTCTGCTCTATCACAGGCATGCTGCATGCCATCTGACAAATCACATGCATGGTGTGTCTGTGTGTCTGTGTGTGTGTCTGTGTGTGTGCCTGTGTGTGTGTGTCTGTGTCTATTGTACTTTACAGTATTTCTTTGCATTCACAGGTGATGTAGGTGTGTTACCCTCCTGTGGTCCATCTGATGTTAGTGTCCCCACAGATACTAGTGGTGATGAACATATGCATGAGGTACAGGCAGAGTTGTCAGGGGCTGAATCTGTGCCAATGGTTGCCATCCCAGCTATGTCCCCCTCTTCCCCGCACACAGTTCTGCTGCCAACACATACCGCATCACTGGTGGCCATAGAGGAAGGACAGTCAGCGACTGTTGGCGTGGAACAGGAACGTGTGGTGGCTACAGAATGTGTGTCTACACACCATGATGTCAGTGTAATGACTACAGATGTGCCACACAGGCATGTGGCTGGTGCTGCTCATAGGAGGACCTCTGGCAGACATGCACCTGCAGGACAGAGCGCAGCAGCTGGTATTACCAGACGCATGTTCCAGACTGTAATGGCGGCACAGGCACGTGCTGAACGGCAGAACAGAGAAGGGCAGAGGCTGCAGAGGGCTGCTATCCATACCCTAAATGACAACATCCAGGCATTGGCAAATGCTCAACAGCAGATTGCTAATGTTCTGGATAGGCGACTAGGTGAAATGGTCAGAATCCTTGACCGAGGCATGGCAATCCACAAGTGGGAGCTGTCTGTGCTGGAACACCTGGTAGGAGTGAGGTGTAGGCCATGTGGACGTAGGCCAGCAACACCACCTAGTGTAGGTCGACGTGAGCGTGCCACCTCACATGCCCGCTCCCATAGTGCCAGTAGCAGTAGCAGTGCAGCTGCTGCTGCGCTGTCAACACCAGGACACAGCAGGCCACGTGGACGTGGCCCTGGACGGTCTCAGTGGGGACATGTTTCCAGTGGACATGTGTCGTCGGACAGTAGCCACTCTATACCTCCACCTGGTAGTGCCCGTGCAACCCCAGACAGGCACAGGTCACGTGGCTGTGGACGGACACAATGAGCTGTACAACCTGCACTGTACAATCTGGGGCTGTCAATTATACCCCGTGTAGGCATCACAAATGGCAGAACTGTGCACACACATACACGCACACAGCAAACACAACTGTAGGGCTCCACAACATCTACATGCATTCTGCACAGACATGTCCAGTCAACTCACTGGCCCTTACACACACACATGATGTTATCCATTGGTGCAGCCTATGCCCCTGGCAAACATATCACCCTGTGCATATGATGAAGCCTGTGCCGCATCCCTGTCATCCACACCATCGGTTGCAGGGTTATGCACAAATATTCTGATGCACAGGGTGAACAGCATAGTGAGAGGTGTATGTAATACCTGTGTATGCATAGTGAGGGATGTGTATCTTGCAGTGGTTGTGTGTGAATACTGAGTTGTGTATGTGACATAGGTTGTGTACTGTCGACATGCACCAGTCACACCATGTAGTGCAGGTGCAGCATGCATTGTGATGTGTTCACGGTATGTGTCTCAGTTATATCTGTAGCACCATGTTGGTTGTGATACCCTGGTTCCCTCCTATGATGTACTTGCATGTGCCTAGAGGTAGCAGTGTTTGCAGTCCCCCACGTGTAACTGTGGAGTACACACAGCTACATCTGGCAATATCAGCATGCTACATGTACCTTCATCCTGACTGTTGGACACACAAACATGACACAGATGTCTGCACATATACTGCACCTGAATCATGTGGTCGGTTTCACAGGCTACACTGGACGGAGACGTGACATACATAGCAGGACACATTACAGGTATGGTGACATGGTGCAGGGGTTGTACACAGCGGCCTGGCCAATGATGATGTGAGGTGTCACTTGGTAGCTGGAGGCCACACTGTGCAGCAGTAGGACCCTGTAACAGTACGTGTACATGGCCGCAGTCACGGGGTGTACACCACTATAACGCACACCCCATAGTGTGCAGATGGGGACCCTTGCCTTTGTGGTCATCACCTTCACAGTACTATGCACCCACACGACGTGTCACAGAGAAGGGACATGCACAGGTAGCCAGTATGGCTGGGACCTACGGCATCAACAGGGTTGTGCAATGCATCACCATTACGGGTTAGTCAACACATGGGGCCAGTGATAATTTCCCACCGTATATTAGCATACACATTCACACCAAGCACCAGACATACATACAGACACACACACACTGTGGTGACCACACATGTGTATACGGACAGCCGACGTGTGTGATGCTCCTCACCAGCGAACGTCATGCTTCCCACACTGACGTATGTACAGTTCTCTACAATGGTGTACAGGGATGTGTAGCAACTGGGAAATATTCCCCGCGATATGTGGCATCCCTGGTCACACATTTGGACACACATGGCAGTGCTGGGAATGATACACCAGCCATATGATGACACGTTTGATGGACATGCAGCGGTATTGATTGCATTATGTGTACCAACGCTATATCTGGCAAATGTGCTGCTATATACACACGAGAGGTTGTAGGTGTTACAGGTGCCATATGACATATAGTTGTTAACACCTGGCCGCTCTGTATGCATTATGTCAGCACTGTCATGTGACAGCGACATAGCATACAGTTAGCACATGGCATGATAGGATGGTGTGTGACACAACTGTGAGGCACCCCCTGCACACATACATCTAGACAGGTGGTTCACCACGTTATGTACACACATCCCTCCATACGTGCTGTTTGTATGTCACCGTATACAGATGTCAATGATGGGTCTGCATTGCGTCTGCATGTCGTAGGTAGGTGCAACTATGTTACGGACATCGGCCACTGCACATGCAAGTTTGCTGCATGCACAGTACAGATGTCACATGTGTCTCCTGTTGCCATGTTTGTATGCATTGCTATTGTTGGACATGTGTGTTGACATACATAACACATGGACTGCGGTATGATATCACGGGTGTCACAGGTGACCAGTACAAGGGTATGTGTCCCGGTCAACACTGCTACCCCCTGTAGTGTGAGCATTCAACAGACATGGGCCCACATTCAATTTGTGTGTGTAGCATTGATTAGGCCAGTGTTATGCACGAGGTACATCAAAAGCCATGTATGTATGTGTTGTGTGTGCAGTCCATGCACACATCCACACAATCACATGTATGACATACCCAGACGTGTGTTCATTGGTGTACAGCAACAGTCAGGTGTCACAGCTGTGTAAGGGCCATGGTATGTCTTGAGCCGACCTGTTCATGTATACTGGTATTGCAGTGCATAACACCTGTTGGATCCCTGTTGGTACGTGTGTACTCTGCAAAGCTGGTGTACACCGCTGTACAGCCCAGTGGTCATGTGTCACATGGTGTTGTTGGACCGTAAGGCTGTGTAGTGCTGCATCAATGACATGGTGCTGACTTGACAGCTACAGTGTACACTGCAGTGTGTACGTGTGTGACCTGCACCTGTAACAGCTGTGATGGCAGCTGTGTATGTACAGGTCACTGCATGTGTGACCGCCCTGTGCGTGAGGGCAGTTATACCTTACTGTACCCTTCTGTGTGTACACTCCATCTGCATGCAAGATCGCCCTTTGCAACAGCTAAGTGTGTGAGCATGCCCAGTACGCCGTTATTGTAGATGGGCCTTGTGTACATTCCACACACTCGCCCCTCATTGATTAG
>NC_056741.1:517832072-517859572 GCF_019279795.1 Protopterus annectens
ATATGTATGTAACATTGTGGTATTCCTTTAAGGAAGGGAATATGAAGCATTATCTTTTGACGCCAATTTTAGCATTTAAACTGCGATCTGCATTTGTGAAAGTTGTTCTGAAGAAGCTCTAATTTATGAGTGAAAGCGCTTAACATCATTCTACTTTTTATATTTTGTAATTTTCGTCAATAAACGTGTTCTGCTTGGCGGATTAAGTGACTGGTACGCTTATTGGTCTTACCGAGGTTGCCATTTGTTTTGGCTCATTGTTCACTTTACGTGTACTTTTGGATTCATTTGCATACCCCACTGCCTTAGTCCCTTGCTACACCATTACACTGAAGCCTATCTCCTTAGCAACCAGTGTTACCCATTATTGTTTTGGTTCTTTAGCTACTCACTATAATGGCAAATGCAGATTTCACTTAAAATTGTCTTTTTCCATTTTTTTCTTATTTTCTGTATGATCTCGTTTATGCCCTGTTTATGCTTAATTTATGCTTAAACAGCTGAAATTGGCCCCCAAAAAATTGATTTTCATAATTTTGCAAATGTTTTCCATGCCAATGGCCACATTTTTGGCCATTAGCATGCTTAATAGTCATAATAAATGCTTTACTTTGAGCTGTCATGCCCCCATTTTGATTTTTGCAGAAATGTACACGGTTAGTAACCGAATACATTTCTGCAATGGACACTGCTCTGACACAGATGCCTGCCTTCTTACTGAATCACTAATTCACCTCATTTGCATGGTTTTCATCATAAAATGAGGTAATTAGCATTATTCAGTGGTGTCTGTGCCAAAATAGTGCTGGCAGGCTTGTGCACACCCCCAGCCTTGTTTACTGTTTCGCTCGGTGGCCATATTCCGTGCAGAAGCTGCTGCACTATTCTGACATGGAGATTTTGCTTTATTGAATCTGGCCCATAGTGTATCACATTACATGCACATCCCAGTAATAATATAACGTTAAGAGACATACATCTGAGAAGAAAAGTATAGCAATAAGCATAATGTATATTAGGATCCCTGAACAGTTATTTAGTATAATATGAGAAGAACAGTAATAAGTCAGGAGTATACCATGAAGCCAATAGTAAGATGGAGAAAAAACACGGTAAGGAGCTTAGGAGACAGGTAGCAAGAGAACACAATAGAATGAGAAAGGAAAGACAGCGCTGGGGAATGGAAGACTAGGCCAGGCATAAACCAAAATGTTAGTAAAGCAAAGAGAATGTCAAGGGGATGACATGTATATAAATAGTGAAAAAAGATGAGGATTGGGTTGAGAAGGAGTACAAAAGTAGATACAGGACAAGAGTGGTTCATATACAGAAATGGAGTTCAGCTAGGATTAGAAAAGCACAAGTAAACATCTATGGGCATATCAGTGGTCGTTTCTCTTTCTTTTTGAAGTTATTTATCAATATTTCCAGGTTTAGAAAAGGGATGAATAACAATTTTGTAAAGGGTGACTTTAATACAGTTTTAAATGTGCTTATGGATACATCTACTCTATGTGGTGAGTTGAATCTTAAAACACAAAAGATGCTGACCACCATGTGCTCTCAGCTTAATCTTGTGGAATGAGGTGCAGGCCTTTGTGGATCACAGATTGAGGTATAAGGACTTGTTTAGCCACATTATACTAGAAGAGCTTGTGTCCTGATGATGGAGATAGTAAGTGTAAATCCATTATGTCTGATGAGTAACACCTAGGAATAAAAGAAACCCTGCTTGGAAAAGCCCCAACGACAGATAATTTCACTCTCTTTTTCTATAAAAAGTTCTATAGTGAGTTGGCTAACCCCATTTGCAGGCTGTTTATCAAATGTTTGAATCCAGCAAGAGCCCTTTCTACTTTGCCAGGTCATTACTAACTATTCTACCTAAGTCTAGTAAATATAAACAGAGAGATGAGAACTATAGTCCTTTTTCTTTGATTAGTCTTGGTACTTGTATTGTAGCTGTCAGGATTCAACTTTTGCTCCCCAAGCTTATCCATGGAGAGCAAACTGGATTTATCAGGGGTAGATCAAGTACTGATCATTTTTGTACTTTCTTCTTATATAAAGAGGGCTTTAATTGTCTTACAACCCATATGGGGTATTGGTAAAGTTCGAAAATGCTTTCGTTTCTGTCAAATGGGATTATCTGTGGGAAGTCTTGCAGTTTTATGGTTACTTATTGGAGTTTATATGAGGAGTGGTCCAAGCTACTGTGTAGTCATTTGTAGGCTGCAACAACAACCAATAACTGGCTTGTTTATTTCCTCTCCATTTCCTTTGAGAAATGTGACAGTCATAGATGCCCACTCTCACCCCTTCTTCTTTCTTCATAAGTGCAGGCTATTTACCAGGAAGTGTATTTGGTGAGTTGTCTTTCCTTAGACTGGTTGTTAATGTATTAATGTTTGTTGATGACTGTGTAATGATAAAGGAGAATTCAGTGGGAAACCTGTCTATCTTTATAGGGTATTTATATATATTTTTCAAGTGGTCAGATTAAAAAAGGAATATGCAAAAGTTTGAGTAATTTTTAGTAAATGGGATGGGTAAAGAATGGTTTAGAAGCAGCCCAGGTGTCCACCTTGCCACGTGCAACTGATGTACTAAATAGCTAGGGGTCTTTTTCACTCCACAACAGTCTAAAATGGTCTATTATAACTTTCAAAAGTTGTATGACAAAGTCACCAGTTCTTTGTACATCAGGGTAGTTGTAGCTCCACTTTTTGACAGCATTCTTATAGTTAATATGATTTTAATACCAACATTGTATATATTATTGGGCACCTACCTATTCCCCCCCTTCCACAGGTTGCTGTGTAAGACGTGCTAATTAATTAGCTAGTTTGTTTGGAATCAGGGTAGAGGAAGCATATGGATTAAGTTGTGTTTGTGCATACCAAATTTGGAGGCACAAGAATTTTTGATCTGCAGTTTTATGGACAAGCATAGACTGCATTTTATTTTTCATGGTATAGAGAGTGGATCTTCTATTTTTGGACTGAGTTGATTCATAGATTTATAGATTCATAGACTATTACTAGGCTAACAACCCATGGGGCCTTCCTAAGCCTAGCCAAGTTTTTCCAAAAGACTAATGATGTCCTGCATCCAAATAGGACATTGAGGGGCAGGCATTTATAAGCTATCTCTGTTCATAAGGTACATGGGTGCCAGGCCTGGTGTAATTTTCCTCTTCCCCATCCACTTATCTAGGTTATGCTTAAACTTGGTAATAGACTAACTCCACTTCACATGGATGGGAAGCATGTTCCATAAAAGGGACAGTCTGTGGGACAGATAGCTGTCTCTCCAGCATGTTCTGTTTAAGTCACAGACAAAATTCAGGTCCTTAAACCTTGTATTTCTGGTACTCTTTAACTTACATATATGCAGGAGATTCATAAGTGTAGGGTTTGTGGATGCCTTGTAAGCCAGGTATAGATCACCCCTTCAGCAATCTATAGGAAACTTTGTAGAGGGAAAGGGCTTTAAGGGACTCTTCATAAGGCAGGTTTGTTATGCCTTGTATTCCTTTTGCAAGGAACTTTTGAGGTTGCTTCTGTTACTGCATATGCCTTGTTAGGTACATGCCAAAGGGATCATTGTACTCTATAATTAGTCTGATAAGGACAGAGTACAGTTGTAAAATGGCCTCTTTGGGCCTAGATGCCATGCACTTAGTTATAAGTTGCACAACATTAAAGGACTTCCTTACCACTGTGACCAAGTGGTGGTCAAAGGTAAGGCTACTGTCTATGTGCATGCCCCAATCCCTGACCACTGGGTAGACACTTTGGGGTGTATTATGGACATGGTAATTAGTTGGCATGTTTGATTTCCCAAAGGATACAATTATGCATTTCTTAGCACTGAGTTTAAGGCCATGACTTTGGCACCATTTGTTAGTCAGAGATAAAACTTCTTGATGAATGCTATTGTCTGCAGGGGAGTTGATGATAACCCCCAGCTTGCAATCATCTGCAAACTTATTCAGCCATAAACCTCCAGCATTAGCTTCCATTTCAGAGAAATAGATGCCAAAAAGGAGTTGGCCCAGTACTGAACCCTGGGTGGACTCAGCTAGTGACGGGCCTCTTGGTTGAAAGCAAAGATTTTGGGAAGATCTTCAAATCTGGCCTTACTTTGGGCCACCCACATTTAAAACACTGTACAAAGGAATGATTATTTTAAAATCTGTTAGATGGACTCCAGCTTACATCTCTAAAGTTATAGCAATTATATACTTAGGAGGAAGAATGGTTCCAATATGGAGACAACTAGACTTAAAAGTGTTTGGGAGTTCCCAATTGTAGCATAACTGGATATATAATGGTATTTTGTTCTGGACCAGGTAGTTGTAGGGAGAAAGGATGATGTAAGCTTTTATTTGTTTGAATAATTGCAGAGAGACAATGATTTAGAAAATGCATTCTTGGCAGAATATCCAGCTTCAGTATATGGTAAGTCATCCCTTTTCATAGGCCTTATTAGATCACAGGTTCTCTCCTTCTCTCTCCTTCACCCTTCCCTCAGGAAATATCATCAAATATAACTCCTCCTACTATCAGTAGGGAACAGGTCCTTAATGCTCTTTGTAAGACAAGAGCACTGCATCAATAGGCCCAGACAATATCCCAGGATGCCTTCTAAATAACATGAAACATGACCTATCAGGGCCTCTGGAATTACTATTTAACTGTAGCCTTGAAACAGGTTTCATGCCTCATGACTGGAAAAAGGCAACAGTCATCCCTCTGTACAAAGGTGGGCCATCTACAGATCCAGAAAACGACAAACCCATAAGTCTCACCAGTCTTATATGTAAAACCATGAAAAGAATTATCATGTAGATGATCAGTAGAGATGTAGTAAACCTCCAGACACTGGACCCAACTAAGTTTGGTTTCGTCAAGGGCAGATCATGCCTACTCAACCTGGTGGACTTCTTTAAGAAGGTCACCAAAGCAATGGATGAGGGCAAAATTGTTCAAACTACCTACCTTGACCTGGGCAAGGCATTTGACACAATACCTCAGTCGGGCATTATCGACTAACCCAAGAGGTTGGTACAAACTTGTATGTCACCCGGTGGGTAGCCAAATGGCTCACAGACAGAACCCAGAAAGTTAGAATTGGGGAGTCCACCTCTACAAAAAGGCCAGTCACAATTGGAGTTCCTCAGGGATCAGTCTTTGAACCGCTCCTTTTTGGCATTTACTTCTCAGAAGTCAAGGCCAATGTTAGTGCAAATTAGGAGCTGTCATTCAATCTCACACTGACAGAAATGTTCTCCAGGAGGAGCTGACACAGACAAATAACTGATGTCAGAACCATGGACTAAAACTAAATGCCAAGAAATGCATAATAGTATCCTTTCGGAAGTCATCCATCCTTGGTAACTATCATATTGACAACACACCCCTTAGAGTTGACCCAGTAGTCAGGGACTTAGGGACACACACAGTAATCTAGCCTTTGATCATCATGTGTCTACAGTGGTGAAGAAATCATTCTATGCTGTGCAACTTATAAACAAAGGTATGGCATCTAAGTCCAAGGATGTCATTGTTCCACTGTATTCAACGTTCATCAGATCTATCATAGAGTACAATGCACCCTTTGGCATGTACCTAACCAGGCATATTCAACAACTGGAATGTCCACAGAAGTTCCTTACTAAAAAAATACAGGACATAAGTAATATGTCCTTTGCAGACTGCCTCAAGGCCCTATCCCTGTATTCTGTCTTCCTTCATCACTCCGGATGTCCCACGTTAATAGAATATTTTGTACGTGTTTAGTATAGTCCTATTTAGGAGTTTTTTGTGGGTGCATTTTGTAGTCCCAGTATATTTTTACTTGGACTCCATAATAAGATGTATAATGTAGTATAGTGTTGTACTATTTAGATACAAAGTTAATGTTATTGTTTTTGGTCATGCGGCCCTTTCATTTCCTTGTTGTTTTTTTGTAGTCACCATGTGACTTACAGGCAACAATATGTCTGCCATTTCATGTGTTTATTTACGACATTGCCTGGAGTTTAGCATCGTGTTTGATGCTAGTTGGATTTAATATTGTATAAGGTCCTTGGTTGGTTTTGGTTGCTTGTCGTGTTTATGTAGGATCTTGTCGTTGGATGGAGTTGACTGCGATGGGGTGTCTAGGATCGAGTATCAGGTTTGACACTCTACTAAAAAGTATTTCCACAACGAACCTTTCTGTATCGATCCTTTTATATGTTTGACTGCCAATGGGCTTTTTGTACCATTCCATGTTTGTGGACTATGGTTTATTTGTATTATAGTTGGTCATCGCACCATGGTTTTATAGTGTAATGGTCGTATTGCTGCCATCTGATGACTAAGAGTGAATTGAAATTCCTTATATAAACATTTCTATTGAGCCATTTATTTGGGCAATGAGTGTTTGGTTTTTACTGTTTTTAGTTTAAATTCTAGGTATATATCTGTGTTGATTTTGTAGTGGACTATATGAGACATGCATTTTGTGTATACCTATTATATAGGCATTCTAATATATAATTTTTTGCTTGTCTTGTGTGATCCTTTATACAATTTTTACTCGCTGACATATCAGCGTTCGTGGTTGAAGGATGCAGATATCCGACTACATTCATACTGTTACGGGGAATGATGTAGATATTTTTGACATTGAGACATGCTATTTTATTTCTGTTGTGTATGAGAAGTTTTATACTATTATGTTGTATACGCATTTTTCATTTTTAAGCTGAAGGGCTGATAACTTTAGTGAATAATTATTAATTGAAAGATAGAAAGACTATTATGCATTTCATTGTTTCTTTAATTATTTTATTGGTTAATGATCCCGCCAAAATGCTCTGTATTTAAGTCTGCTATATTTTTGAAAATGTATCTGATGAAGCGTAGCTTTGCACTACGCGAAAGCGCTTATTTTTACATATATTAAAGTGTTCTTTGGATTTCTATTGTGTCTATTGGTTGGATTTTGTTAACTGTGAAGACTTTGGATCATGTTGGTACCTCTTACTTGTGTTTTTGCACTAAAACTAAATGCCAAGAAATGCATAATAGTATCCTTTCGGAAGTCATCCATCCTTGGTAACTATCATATTGACAACACACCCCTTAGAGTTGACCCAGTAGTCAGGGACTTAGGGACACACACAGTAATCTAGCCTTTGATCATCATGTGTCTACAGTGGTGAAGAAATCATTCTATGCTGTGCAACTTATAAACAAAGGTATGGCATCTAAGTCCAAGGATGTCATTGTTCCACTGTATTCAACGTTCATCAGATCTATCATTGAGTACAATGCACCCTTTGGCATGTACCTAACCAGGCATATTCAACAACTGGAATGTCCACAGGAGTTCCTTACTAAAAAATACAGGGCATAAGTAATATGTCCTTTGCAGACTGCCTCAAGGCCCTATCCCTGTATTCTGTCTCCTACAGGCTTTTGAGGGGAGATCAATGCCTGGCATACAGGGCATTGTCAGATCCCACTCTGATGGACCTCCTGCATATCCACAAAACAAACAGTACCAGAATTACCCATTCTAAAGACTTAAACCTTGCCTTTGATATAAATAGGACCTGCTGGAAAGATAGGTATGTATCCCAGAGACTACCCCGTCTATGTAACAGGCTCCCCATCCATATGAAGCAGAGTTCCTTCCTAAACCAATTCAAGTGCAACTTGAACAATTGGATGGAAAACCAGAAATTCATCCCTGGTTTGGCACCTATGTTTCTAATGCAGACAGATAACTTGTAAATAGTTAATCTCCTAGACCCATGCTTATGCTTAGCAAGGGTATCAGAACTTGTCAGAGATTTGGAATGCATGGCTAGGCTTAAGGCCCTGGTGGGTGTTAGCCTAGTAAACACCTATGAACCTATGAACCTATGAACCTAAGAGGTTACTCTAATATGGAAGGTAATTTTTAAAGAACTAAAGGTGGTACTTCACATGTAATGTGTTTCCTGAATAGGATGTGTGGTCTTAAGATTAGGAATAGGTTCATAGGTTCATAGGTAGCTACTAGGCTATCTGCCCGAAGGCATTTATAAGCCTAGCCAGAATGTGCTGGCTTTCGCCGCCCCCTTAGATTAGTTCCCTGTGCCTCTGTCCAACAGAGCTATTGAAGTGATCCCTGGGGTAAACTTTCTGTTTCCCATCCACTTGTCAAGGTTTCTCTTGAAGAGGGTTAGCGAGGAGCTCTGCCTAATGTAGATTGGAATCTTGTTCCAGAGCATGGGAAGTCTCTGGGACAGGAATCTATCCCTCCAGCATGTCCTGTTTATTGTGGTGAGGTTTAGATCCCTGGAGCGTGTGGCTTGACGGGATATGGTTTTCTTTAGGTGGAGCATGTCCATCAATTCTGGGTTGGACATGGCCTTGTATGTCAGGCAGAGATCACCTCTGAGTAGGTAATATGCAACCAAGTACAGCTGGAGTTTCTTCAGTCGAGCTGCATAGGGCATCTGCTTGAGGCCAGTGATCCTCTTCTTAGGTACTTCTGTGGTCTTTCCAGTTGTTGCAGGTGTCTTGTAAGGTACATCCCAAATGGGGCAATGTACTCTATGATGGGTCTGATGAGTGATGCATAGTGGGGCCCAATGACCTCTTTCGATTTGGATGCAAACCGTTTTGTGATTAGGTGGGCCACATAAAAGGATTTTCTAACCACTTTGGCAATGTGATTATCAAAGGAGAGGTTACTATCTACTTGGGTCCCCAGATCCCTTATTACGTCTTCCATATTTAGGGGGCTACTACCTATGTGGTAGTTTGTGGGTACTTTGTTTTTTTCAAAGGGGAAGACTATGCACTTTTTGGCATTTAGCTTGAGATCATGGTTTTGACACGGGGTATCTGTTTCAGTGAGACCCTTTTGAAGGATGTCTGTGTCAGCCGGAGAGTCAATTATAGCCCCTAGTTTACATTTGTCTGCAAACTTGGTCAGCCATAGTCCTCCTGTGCTTGCCTGTACCTCTGAGAAGTATATGCTGAACAGGAGAGGTCCTAGGACTGAGCCCTGGGAAATGCCACTTGTAACCAGTTTAGAATCAGACCTAGCTTCCACAACTCTTACCATGTGGGTTCTGTCCATGAGCCAGTTGGCAACCCATCTCATGACGTAGGGGTTTATGTTCAGGCTGGTGAGCTTGTCTATAATACCTGAGTGGGGAATGGTGTTGAAGGTCTTTGCAAGGTCTAGGTAGGCTGTGTGGACCACCTTTCCCTCATCTATCACCTTGGTAACTGTCTCAAAGAAGTCCACCAGGTTTAGGAGGTGTGATTTGCCCTTAACAAAGCTGAACTGGGTAGGGTCCAGTGTTTGGAGGTTTCCAATGTCTCCGTTAATGAGAGCCATGATGATGCGCTCCATAGCTTTGCAGACCAAGCTAGTCAGGCGTATAGGGCAATAGTTCCTGGGGTTCGTTGTGGCTCCACCTTTGTGGAGTGGAATAACCACTGCTGTGCACAACTCTGTGGGCATGTAGCCTGTGGAGAGGCTGAGTTTAAACAGTGTGTTTAGGTGAGGGGTTAATTTATCTTTGAGCTCATGTAGGATGCAACCTGGGACACTATCCAGTCCCATTGATGCTGTGTGTTTGGCTTTGGAGAGGGCTGTTTTAACCTGAGTGCCTGTGATTTCAGGGGCACTATACTCTTCTGGTATAGTTATGGGCCCTTTTAGGGGTGAGAGGGAGGTGAAGTTTGCACTGAACCTGTCTGCCAGGATGTTGGCTATATCAGTCGGTTCAGTGTATTTTGTGCCATTCTGCACTAACTCCGAGCAGATCTGAGAATTGCCACTTAGATTCTTGACATAGCTAAAGAATGCCTTGTGGTTATCTTTGGAGTCCATGGCAATTTTTCTTTCGAAGCTAGCCTTGGATGATTTTATGAGGGAACATAGTTTCTTGCTGATACTGATCAGGGATGTCTTCCCTTTTTGGGATTTTACTCTTTTCTGTACTAGTTTCCTCCTTCTATTGTATAGCGTGTTTATGCAGGGGTCCACCAGACTGGTTTCCTTTTCTTGGAGGAGTGAGTCTTGGTTTTGTTTGGGATAGCATGATCCATGCATTCATGTAGGTGCCAGTAGAGTGCATTAGTAAAGGATTTTGCAGCTTAGACAGCATTATCCTTAAGCATGGGGGCTTTGAAACTTCCCACCTCAGTCTGAAGTAGCGTGAAGTTTGCTTTTGAAAAGTTTTTCAAGGCAGTTTCTTTGACCGGGGGTGGTGGTGGAATGTGGATATCCAGAGTGATTAGTTTATGGTCAGATCTAACCAGCGAGGAGTTGACCTCCGGTGTGGAACACAGGTCATCCATGTTGGTGATGACCAGGTCCAATACGTTGTCACTTCTGGTGGGGGTGTTGACCAGTTGATCCAGGGCATTTGAGTTTATAATTTCTAGGAAATGTTGGGCAAGGGAGTTTGTACTTGAGTAGTTCTCCCAGTTAATGTTTGGGTAATTGAAATCACCCAATATCAGGGTGTTTGGTAGGACCTTTATGTTTCCCAGTGTTTCCAGGAATGTGGAGTGAGGGTCCTGGGACATGGTGGGTGATCTGCAGCAAGCTATAATTTGAATAGCAGTTTTGCCCATTGTTAGTTGCACGTGGATGATCTCTGAAGCATCATGCTGTGCCACTAACCTGGAGGTGTGGGTATCCTTGATGAATATGGATACTCCCCCGCCTTTTGTATTTTGGTCTGGGTTTTGTGGCTGAAATGTATGGTATGAGTTGTGTCCTGGTAGTGCTGGGGTGCTCTCTGGAGCCTTAAACCAGGTTTCTGTTACTGCACATATATCGATTTTCTCCATACTGAGGAGTGCCTTGAGTGCGTGCATTTTGAGGTTTAGACTTCTGGTATTGAGTAGCATTACCCTCAGTTTTTTGTTACTTGTGCTATTTACGGGGGTGGGTTTGTCTTTTGAGCCTTGCTTAAAAAGGCACTATTGGGGTGGCATGAGCCTTGGCCAGTATTCAAAAGCCTAAGGGTGACAGGTGCAAGCCGTCTCTAGTGAAGCAGCATGGCTTGTCGAGCATGTCATCCCAGGCTGACAGACACTGGATCCCCTTTGAATGACACCAGAAGCTTAGCCAATTGTTGAAATTGATAATTTTGTCTCTATATCATGTGGTATCATTCTTGGTGAGGGCAGGATGCTACTCAGGGTCACGGTCATACCGACCTGGGCTACAAGATCAGAGAGCTCTTCCATGTCTCTTTTCATGTAGTCCAGGGAGGTACAGTTCAGGTCATTCACACCAACATGGACAATGACAGAGTCATATTTGTACTTGTTCTGGAGTGACCTGAGTGCTTGTGTTATGTGGCAAATCCTGGCACCTGACGAGCAGCTAACAGTAACCTTCTCCTTGTTCAGCCTAGTGAGTGGGACATCATTGTGCCTGACTGTAGCGTCACCTATTACTAGTGTGTTGGGTATGGTATTTTGCCTTAAGGGCTGTGATTGTGTGGCACACTGGTTTTGTGAAGTATGTGTTTCATGTTGGGGGGTGGAGGTTGCTAGGATGTCTGCTTTGGAGGTCTCTGTTGCTTCTGCAGATTTTTATTTAGAACCTCTGAGTATGTTTTAATGTATTTATATGTGTTTTTTGCCGGTGCTGGTTTCATAGGTCTATGTGAGACTGGTGGTGTGATGCAAGTAATTCCCTTCTCCTCTTCACTGCCTGGTCCAGTCTTGGGTTGAGAGAGCGTAGCCTCCAGTTTGGCTGTATAATTGCATCTCTCGCATGTATTAGTGTTTGATGGAAGGAGGAGAGGGTTGTCTGTTTATATGAGGCAATTGTAACTTTGCCTCATAATGCCCAGATTCACCAGTTGGATCGGAGAGTACACCTGAAACTGCCCTTTGGACATGCCTGGACAGGTACAGTGAACTGTTTTACTGATTGACTGGTAAGGTCCAATAGAGAGCCTTGTCCTTCTCTACAGTATAGGGGGGGGGTCTAGTGCTAAGGTTTATTAGTGCTTGCTATGAGTTTTGAGTGAGTGCCGGTATGAGAAGTGAATGGTTTGAGTGCTTAAGTTGAAAGTTTGTCTAGTTCCAAAAGAAAAATTGAAGAGTAGACTTTGTGGAGCCGGGAATAGTTAAACCCTAGTTAACCAGCTCTGCCTGGCTTGCAAAACTGTGCAAATGCGGGTTTTATAGCAGGGAAATGAAAGAGATAGAAATTAGTTCAAAATGGCCAATAAAATACTAATTTCTGGGCTGAAACCACTCCTCCAGGGACAGATAGGCTGCTCAAAGCTCCCTCTCTCACAGTGAACAGAGAAATTTCCTTCTATCCAAGTAAGGTATGGGCAAACACAGAAACTTGTAACATAGCCCTGAATTCAGGAATAACCTGAAAACTGGACTATACTAGCTTAGAAAGGTGGGAAAACAAGTATTTTTTTTGTTCTTTTTGTTTTTTTTCAGAAAATAAAGCAGATACAATAAAAAAAAACACTTTCAATGCACAGAAATGGCTATCACACTTGAGTGTGTGGCCTACAAAAGTTAAACAGGTAATTTGTTAAATGACTTTGTTAAAGTGCAGGCAGTAAAATAAGTACAATATGTAGCTGCAACAAGCTTTTTAAATCACAGAAACCCTAGACAATTGGCGCTTTAGGCAGAATTAGCTAAAGGCAGCAAGAAAATGTAGAAAAATGATACTTAATTACTCTAAAGTCACTCTTTTGTCTCTCTGCTGCTGTAGAACTCTGCAGGGCACCAGGCAGGAGCTTGCTGAGCTGTATACTAGCACATAAACCTTGCAAATGTGGGTTTTATAGCAGGGAAATGAAAGAGATAGAAATTAGCCCAAAATGGCCAATAAAATACTAATTTCTGGGCTGAAACCACTCCTCCAGGGACAGATAGGCTGCTCAAAGCTTCCTCTCTCACAGTGAACAGAGAAACTTCTTTCTATCCAAGTAAGGTATGGGCAAACACAGAAACTTGTAACACAGCCCTGAATTCAGCACTAACCTGAAAACTGGACTATAGTAGCTTAGAAAGGTGGGAAAACAAGTATTTTTTTTTTCAGAAAATAAAGCAGATACAATCAAAAAAACACTTTAAATGTACAGAAATTGCTATCAGACTTGAGTGTGTAGCCTACAGCAATTAAACAGGTAATTTAAACACATAAATGACTTTGTTGAAGTGCAGGCAGTAAAATAAGTACAATATGTAGCTAAAACTAGCTTTTTAAATCACAGAAACTCTAGAAAATCGGCGTTTTAGGTGGAATTAGCTAAAGGCAGCAAGAAAATGCAGAAAAATGATACATAATCACTCCAAAGTCTCTCTTTTGTCTCTCTGCTGCTGTAGAATTCTGCAGGGCACCAGGCATGAGCTTGCTGAGCTGTATACTAGCACAAAAACCTTGCAAATGTGGGTTTATAGCAGGGAAATGAAAGAGATAGAAATTAGCCCAAAATGGCCAATAAACTACTAATTTCTGGGCTGAAACCACTCCTCCAGGGACAGATAGGCTGCTCAAAGCTCTCTCTCTCACAGTAAGCTGAGAAACTTCCTTCTATCCAAGTAAGGTATGAGCAAACACAGAAACTTGTAACACAGCCCTGAATTCAGCACTAACCTGAAAAGTGGACTATACTAGCTTAGAAAGGTGGGAAAACAAGTATATTTGTTTTTTGTTTTTTTTCCTGGAATGGAATAGGTAAGGTTGTCACACAATTTGCTGAAGATGGTACTGAGCAAGTTACTGATATATGGTTAACTATTCATTCCTAATTTCTGCAGCTCACTGCTGTTTGTCAGTAACAGCTCAAGCACTCACATACAGGGCATCAGACCCCTCAAATAGCTCAAATAGTAGAAGAGAAGGGCATACTGCTACCAATTTATGTGGAGGGCATGAAACTTCTGGGGCTGTTATAGTTCATAAATTTTGGGTTTCCCCTACATTCAAAAATTAACTCCATTGTTTATTTTACCATAAAAAGAGTCACTAAGGATTTAGATCTTTCTGTTGAATCCCTAATTTTACTATGTTCTGAGAAACTGAAATGTCTGTATTTGGGTGAGGGAGGTTGGCTAACTCAGTTTATGGCTATATGTAGATGTGTTCATGCTTTTTACTGGAAATTCCCTCAGGACTTGTCTAGACAGATTTTAGAAAAGGCCATACTTGGTCTGAACAGAAAAGTTAGAGTGTGGAGATCAGTCATTGGTAGAGTTGGTCCTAGGAAAAAAAGAAACCATATTTGGAAAGGCCCCAAGGACAGGTAATTTCGCTCTCTTTTTCTATAAAATGTTGAGGCTGAATGTTGAAGTTTAAGAGAGAGTATATAGCCATGTTGGATTATTTTCTAAAGGGATACACTATGTAATTATGATTTGGGAATAAAGCACCACGCGAGTACACCAATAAGTGCTCTCACACTACGATGACTTATGTGTAACTGAAACAGTAAATTCTAGTTGAACTGGAAGAGCGAAGTGGTTGTTAATAAACTTAATTTATTAAAATGACGACTAAAAAGAACATCCACGTACAAACAAAATCCACATGTTTCTTAGTGTTACAATTCCCAGTCTTCCTATACACAATGCGTTTGTGTCCATTATTTAGATGTATTGTAATTTCTTCTGACATATATTTACATTGTTTACAGGTACCACATCTTGAGCTGCAAACCAATGGCAGCTTGTTGTTCTTACTACCTATATGCTTATATTCTAATATTTGTTTTATGTTAGTTCCCATTTTAAATATGAAATGTGGTTTGGAACCTATAATTTTGGTTAGCTGGGTGTCCCTAGTTATATAATACCAGAAATCATATATTAATCTCCTTATGTAACTTGCTGCCTAGTTGAATTGTAAAACAAAGGACTTTTGAAATACCCCCACATTCAAAGCTGATGTTGTATTCTTTTCTTGAGATGTATATGTCTTGTCTGTAGCCAACATAAGCTTCCTTCGCAATAGCGATAGAAATCTATGGTTCCTCAATTGTAAAATATATTTAATAGTGTGTTGCATCATATTTAAGGGGTAACCTCTTTGTATAAATAACTCTTTTATGTAATCCAATTCAGTAATTAATAACTCATCGTTGGATGTCATACGAGCTGCTCGTACACATTGTCCTTTAAATATGTTATTCTTCATATGCTCAGGATGACAACTGTTGTAATGTAAATAATTATTGGAAAACGTCTCTTTCCTATATATAGAAGAAGTAAGAGTATTAGCTTGATATTGGATAAATGTATCTTAATAAGGTAACCCAGTGTTGTTGTGCACATAAGTGAATTTCAAATATTCACTACTATCATTCAAAAATTTGATAAAATATTCTAGGGTCGTATTATCTGCATCCCATAAAATATAAATCTCATCTAAATATCTTGAATAATATTTCACATGTTTGTAATATTCACAAGTGAAGAGTATCAAGTCCTCCCAATGAAGCATAACAAGGTTGGCATAGATGGGAGCGCAGGCGGCTCCCATCGCTACCCTTTAGTTTGCTTAAAATGTTCATCTTCAAAGTAAATATAGTTATTATCCAACACTATGGACATCATATCTTCCAATAATATGATTTCATCCCATTCCAGATTAGAATATTTAAAAATGCTGGCACTAAATGCTTCAAGCCCTTTTTCTTTTGTGATGCAGGAAAATAAATCTATTACTTCAATGGTAAGAAAAGTTACTTGATCAAAATTCATATCAATAGGATAATTTCTTAAGAAAACACAAGAATCCTTCACCATATGAGGAACTTTCTCATATAAACATTTGAATTTAAAGTCAATATACTTGCCTATGGGGAAGGTCTTAGATTTACTACCAGAGACAATAGGTCGAAATGGCAGATCATGGACATCCTTGTGAACCTTAGGAATACCAACAAGGGTGGCTAACCTGGGAAATTTCACTGATAAAAAGTCATATGTCTCTTTGGTTATTCCTCCTTCTAAATAATATTCCTGAATATATGAATCAATTCTTTGGTAGGCAATATTCAACTCATTGATAGAAATGGGTGTATAGTTACCAGAATAATACAATAAATCATATAACTTTTTGATATATTCTGTACTGTCATATAGAACAACCTCACCACCCTTATCCGGTTTCATAACTCTTATATTCATGTTGTCTCTGAGATCAAATAATAATTTCTCTTCTTCATATGTTAAATTGTTAGTGGAGGTAATTAATTTTAATTTTTAGACCCATAATAAATTTCCCTAATAATAATATTCTCAAAAGTTTCAATAATAGGATAACTGGGTGGAACAAACCTACTGAATTTCTTAAAAGGTAAACTAGAATTACCTACATGAACATGATTATCAATTTCAAGTGCACCTAAATTGTTAAAATAAATGTCTAAATTAACTTTCCTGATGATTTTTTTGAAATCAATTATAGTACCTGCTAAATCAAATTTAGGATTTGGGATATATTTCATTCCCTTAGTAAATAAATCAAAATGTGCATTATCTATACTTGCATCAGTATAATTAAAAATGTTAAAATTATTGTAGGTATATACTTTCCCCTGAATTTTAATCTCATTTAAGTATGTATTAGTGATGTCATAAACTTCTTGTGAAGTATGGGGATTAATAGGAACTAATATCTTCTCTTTCCCATAAATTTCTGATGTCCGCTCTTGTAAGGTTGTGTATATTGTTTTCCTGCCTTCTGAAAATCCCTTTTATGAACATCTGGGCTATTAGAAAAAGTATCACCATATCCTTCCAGATGGGTGGGATAACTCCCATCATCCATCTGCTGCGTATGTAAATTTGTATCATTAAGATGTTTCCTACTACGCATGTTGGGCCAGATATATGCTTTGTTGTTAGTATATTGCTCACTATCTCTGTTCAATTTTTTTATCTTTCTCTGTGTAATATTAGAGACCCATTTTTTGGCTTCCAAATATTGCTTATTGTACAAATGCTCCCATTGGGAGAATAACAAGTCATTGAGAATGTTGTCATTCAATCTTTCAGCATCAATAATGAGTTTACTTAATTTCTCATCATTATACTTAATTAATAAATGCATAAAATCTAACCCACATTTATCAAAAAAACTGTTAAACTCTTTTTCCATATTAACAGTAAAATCAAGACCCAGGGGCAACTAAAAAACCAAAGGCCCTTAGGTACCATATTAAGTTCCAAATTCCTAGACAAATAAGCGTTATCAATTTTTACACCGTTGATATTTTTCAACATTTCGCCAAGTGAATAAATCATTGTCTTCAAATTATCATACTCCCTATTGTCCATTTTAATATTATTAACTTCCCCTTTAAAATCATCTGCACCATGATTGAACAACAAAAACTCATTAAATTTGTTGCCATCACCAACTGATGCTTGTGTACAGCTGAATGTAAAGTACTAGAGGGAAGTTTTTCAATACCTTTGTCTTGTTGTGAAATACGACTAGTAACAGTGGAGTATGTCTTGACAGGCAAAACTCTTTTTGGTTTAGCTCCTATTCTAATAGCCTCATCGTTGATATCGTATAAAGAAAAATCAAATGTAATATCAGAGAGGTTAATTTTGCTCCCATTATGAGACTCGATGTCCAAAGTATTTAAACCTCTCCTTGCACGATCCCCTTGTCCATTGGGAATTTCTAAACTGTCGGATGAAACTGGTTTGTCATGTATACCAGATTTTATGATGTTCTGATCAAATGTATCCACTTTGCTTGTTTTTTCACTCAATACCCTTTGATGCAAATGTCCAGAGGGGTTTGGACTTTCAGTATTAGCGGAATTGGTGGTCTCGACCCACATACAATGTTTTTAGTAAGTACTGTCTGAGATACAGGGGCTAGATAGCCACTCTGTATAAATTGTTTAACCAACAAGGTTAGACTGCTCAATTCACTCCTTAAAACATTAATGTCATCACGGATATGAGAAATATCATCCATACCAGCATCCTGTTGAGATATTTCTCTTCTGTTAGGTGATGCACTGGTGTGCTCCATGGCTGAACAATGACAACTGAATCAGAAAAATGAAAAATGACAACAAAACAATGGAATAAAGCACCACGCGAGTACACCAATAAGTGCTCTCACACTACGATGACTTACGTGTAACTGAAACAGTAAATTCTAGTTGAACTGGAAGAGCGAAGTGGTTGTTAATAAACTTAATTTATTAAAATGATGGCTATAAACAACATCCACGTACAAACAAAATCCACATGTTTCTTAGTGTTACAATTCTCAGTCTTCCTATACACAATGCTTTTGTGTCCATTATTTAGATGTATTGTAATTCGCGCGGTGCTTTCTTCCATGGTTTTGTTGTCGTTTTTCATTTTGCTGATTCAGTTCCGCTAATACTGAAAGTCCAAACCCCTCTGGAAATTTGCATTAAAGGGTATTGAGTGAAAAAACAAGTGAAGTGGATACATTTGATCAGAACAACATAAAATCTGGTATACGTGACGAACCAGTTTCATCCGAAAGTTTAGAAATTCCCAATGGACAAGGAGATCGTGCAAGGAGAGGTTTAAATACTTTGGACATCAATGAGTCTCATAATGGGAGCAAAATTAACCTCTCTGATATTACATTTGATTTTTCTTTATACGATATCAACGATGAGGCTATTAGAACAGGAGCTAAACCAAAAAGAGTTTTGCCTGTCAAGACATACTCCACTGTTACTAGTCGTATTTCACTACAAGACAAAGGTACTGAAAAACTTCCCTCTAGTACTTTACATTCAGCTGTACACAAGCATCGGGTTGGTGATGACAACAAATTTAATGAGTTTTTGTTGTTCAATCACGGTGCAGATGATTTTAAAGGGGAACTTAATAATATTATAATGGACAATAGGGAGTATGATAATTTGAAGACAATGATTTATTCACTTGGCAAAATGTTGAAAAATATCAACGGTGTAAAAATTGATAACGCATATTTGTCTAGGAATTTGGAACTTAATATGATACCTAAGGGCCTTAGGTTTTTTAAGTTGCCCCTGGGTCTTGATTTTACTGTTAATATGGAAAAAGAGTTTAACATTTTTTTTTAAATATGGGTTAGATTTTATGCATTTATTAATTAAGTATAATGATGAGAAATTAAGTAAACTCATTATTGATGCTGAAAGATTGAATAACAACATTCCCAATGACTTGTTATTCTCCCAATGGGAGAATTTGTACAATAAGCAATATTTGGAAGCCAAAAAATGGGTCTCTAATATTACACAGAGAAAGATAAAAAAATTGAACAGAGATAGTGAGCAATATACTAACAACAAAGCATATATCTGGCCCAACATGCGTAGTAGGAAACATCTTAATGAAAAAAATTTACATACACAGCAGATGGATGATGGGAGTTATCCCACCCATCTGGAAGGATATGGTGATACTTTTTCTAATAGCCCAGATGTTCATAAAAGGGATTTTCAGAAGGCAGGAAAACAATATACACAACCTTACAAGAGTGGACATCAGAAATGTATGGGAAAGAGAAGATATTAGTTCCTATTAATCCCCATACTTCACAATAAGTTTATGACATCACTAATACATACTTAAATGAGATTAAAATTCAGGGGAAAGTATATACCTACAATAATTTTAACATTTTTAATTATACTGATGCAAGTATAGATAATGCACATTTTGATTTATTTACTAAGGGAATGAAATATATCCCAAATCCTAAATTTGATTTAGCAGGTACTATAATTGATTTCAAAAAATTAATCAGGAAAGTTAATTTAGACATTTATTTTAACAATTTAGGTGAACTTGAAACTGATAATCATGTTCATGTAGGTAATTCTAGTTTACCTTTTAAGAAAGTCAGTAGGTTTGTTCCACCCAGTCATCCTATTATTGAAACTTTTGAGAATATTATTATTAGGGAAATTTATTATGGGTCAAAAAAATTAAAATTAATTACATCCACTAACAATTTAACATATGAAGAAGAGAAATTATTATTTGATCTCAGAGACAACATGAATATAAGAGTGATGAAACCGGATAAGGGTGGTGGGGTTGTTCTATATGATAGTACAGAATATATTTTTTTATTTTATTTATTTATTTATTTTTTTATTTATCATTTGTTGACCGGGAAAGTCCGACTAGGTTCCGCAGAGCCTGTTTTCAGCGAGGCCCGGGAGAATCAGATACATCTGTGGAAGGGAGGAAACTGAGGGAGAGGAAACCCAAGGAGGAAAACCAACATGAACACACACCACACACAAGACCCCAGCCGGCCAAAAGTTATATGATTTATTGTATTATTCTGGTAACTATACACCCATTTCTATCAATGAGTTGAATATTGCCTACCAAAGAATTGATTCATATATTCAGGAATATTATTTAGAAGGAAGAATAACCAAAGAGACATATGACATTTTATCACTGAAATTTCCCAGGTTAGCCACCCTTGTTGGTATTCCTAAGGTTCACAAGGATGTTCATGATCCGCCATTTTGACCTATTGCCTCTGGTAGTAAATCTAAGACCTTCCCCATAGGCAAGTATATTGACTTTAAATTAAAATTTTTATATGAGAAAGTTCCTCATATGGTGAAGGATTCTTGGGTTTTCTTAAGAAATTATCCTATTGATATGAATTTTGATCAAATAACTTTTCTTACCATTGACATAATAGATTTATTTTCCTACATCCCAAAAGAAAAAGGGCTTGAAGCATTTAGTGCCAGCATTTTTAAATATTCTAATCTGGAATGGGATGAAATCATATTATTGGAAGAGATGATGTCCATAGTGTTGGATAATAACTATATTTACTTTGAAGGTGAACATTTTAAGCAAACTAAAGGGGTAGCGATGGGAGCCGCCTGCGCTCCGATCTATGCCAACCTTGTTATGCTTCATTGGGAGGACTCGATACTCTTCACTTGTGAATATTACAAACATGTGAAATATTATTCAAGATATTTAGATGACATTTATATTTTAAGGGATGCAGATAATACGACCCTAGAATCTTTTATCAATTTTTTGAATGATAGTAGTGAATATTTGAAATTCACTTATGTGCACAACAACACTGGGTTACCTTATTTAGGTACGTTTATCCAATATCAAGCTAATACTCTTACTTCTTATATATATAGGAAAGAAACGGTTTCCAATAATTATTTACATTACAACAGTTGTCATCCTGAGCATATGAAGAATAACATATTTAAAGGACAATGTGTACGAGCAGCTCGTATGACATCCAACGATGAGTTATTAATTACTGAATTGGATTACATAAAAGAGTTATTTATACAAAGAGGTTACCCCTTAAATATGATGCAACACACTATTAAATATATTTTACAATTGAGGAACCATAGATTTCAATCGCTATTGGGAAGGAAGCTTATGTTGGCTACAGACAAGACATATACATCTCAAGAAACGAATACAACATCAGCTTTGAATGTGGCGGTATTTCAAAAGTCCTTTATTTTACAATTCAACTTGGCAGCAAGTTACATAAAGAGATTAATATATGATTTCTGGTATTATGTAACTAGAGACACCCAGCTAACCAAAATTATAGGTTCCAAACCACATTTCATATGTAAAATGGGAACTAATATAAAACAAATATTAGAATATAAGCATATAGGTAGTAAGAACAACAAGCTGCCATCAGTTCGCAGCTCAAGATGTGGTACCTGTAAACAATGTAAATATATGTCAGAAGAAATTACAATACATCTAAATAATGGACATAAAAGCATTGTGTATAGGAAGACTGGGAATTTTAACACTAAGAAACATGTGGATTTTGTTTGCATGTGGATGTTGTTTTTAGTCGTCATTTTAATAAATTAAGTTTATTAACAACCACTTCGCTCTTCCAGTTCAACTAGAATTTATTGTTTCAGTTACACATAAGTCATCGTAGTGTGAGAGCACTTATTGGTGTACTCGCGTGGTGCTTTATTCCGTTGTTTTGTTGTCGTTTTTCGTTTTGTAATTATGATTTGCATGGACCAAGCTGGCTGTCTTTTCTAAAGTGACCCTGTTCTAGTGCTGATCTTGGTGACTTTGTTTTTTCTGCTTCAAGTTTGGATGGAAAGTCTGCAAATTTCATACTGCTATATTTTGAGGTTTTCCAAAACTAAATATTTGGGGTCATTAATGTAGATATTTTTATCTTTTTTGTTAATTCCCACTTTTAGATGAAAGAGTTGGCATTTTCCCCTTTGTTAATGGCTTCATAATCTTGCGATAATCTATACAAAATTTGAGTATTATCAAAAAACTGGTTTACAGATTAGGCCTTACAGCAGCTGGGTAGTATTTTATTATCGGGTTGGGTTTAATCTGCATTTTTCATAGTGTTGTCTTCTGATATCATACTTGTCATTGTCTTTTTACATATGGTTTTGAAGTCTTGTATTAATGTCTGTTTTGAGTTTTATGGTTTTGCAGTCACAAAAATAAGAGAATAGCTAACCCCTAAAAAAGTTAAACATAAATTAAAAAAAAACAAAACTTAATACCTGTTTCTAACTGCTTAATAAGTGAAAAATGTTTGACATTGAATGTTTGTTATGGATGGCTTGATTACTGATAAGGGATTATTAATCTTACCTAGTTAATACTTCTTTCACCATGTTAAGAATTTCAGAAAGAATGTCCAACATACTGTAGTGCTAATAGTAAATGGTATCACATACTCTGACCCAGAGGGTATAGCCAGTCTACTAGCAGACAAATTTAGCTCAAACTGCACCAACACCCATCCAATGTTTTCACATTATATACCCACATCTACAACCCCATTCAAATCTCTCCCAAAAAACTTCTCAGAGTAATATTCTATGGCCAAGAACACTATGTCTATGGGTCTGAATAACATACCAACTGGTTAGACTGAAATATGGCTTATAGGACACCCTACGCAGGCTATTCAGTATCAGCCTCAAAAGCAAGCTACATGCTGGATGAATGGAGGACAGCAACAGTCATGCCCTTCCATAAAGATGTGGCTTCAAATGACCAACCTAATTATAGACCCGTAAGAGTGACCGGCCACATCTGTATGTCTATGTAAAGGATAATGACAGAATTAATAAATAATGATATTGGTAACCTACAGACAATCCATCCATCCGTCCTCAGCCCCTTTTCCCATTTTGCACATGGGGTCAGGTGTCACTTGAGCAGTGACAATCATCTTGAGCTAAGGTTTACACCACCAGGTGTCTAGACCTGCAGCGGTAGTACATCCATACCACTCACTCACACACACACTCACATATACGGCCAATTTAGAGTGTCCAGTCCACTTTCTTTGGAATGTGGGAGGTAACCGAAGCACCTCGAAGATCGAACCAATGAAATCTGAATGTGTCAAGGGTAGGCTCTATCTGCTTAACTCAGTCAACTTCTTAAAAAAGTTACAGAAGCAATGGATGAGAGCAAATCAGTGAATACCACTTATCTGGACATCAAAGAGGTATTTGGCACCATCCCACACTCAAGTATCATAGATAAAGTCCCCAGATAATATATATATATCTATATATTATACACGCACACAGATGTATACATACACACACACACACATATATAGATGGATATATATATATATATATATATATATATATATATATATAGATATATATATATATATATATATATATATATATATATATATATATGTAGACAGACAGATATTTAGATATAGATACACACACACGCACGTGCACACACACACACACACACACACACACACACACACACACACACACACACACACACACACACACACACATATATATATATATATATATATATATATGTACACATATATATATATATATATATGTGTGTGTGTGTGTGTGGTGTGTGTGTGTGTGTGTGTGTGTGTGTGTGTGTGTGTGTGTGTGTGTGTGTGTGTGTGTGTGTGTGTGTGTGTGTGTGTGTGTGTGTATGTATGTATTGGTATACATTCTGGTGTAGATGAAGCAGAATTCACCGATGGCTGCTGTAGTTTGATCATGAGGGCAAAACTTGAGGGATCAGACAAAGCCAGCCATGGGTAAAGTCTGTAGTACCATACCTCTCAACCTGCAGATACTGAAAATCCAGACAAAACGTCTTGAAGAGTAGGTACATCCAGCTAAAAATGTGGACACCTAATTAGCATACATTATGTGTACTTGTTAGCATAAGTTCTGTCACTTCCAGGAGGATTGTGGGACTCTTTAGCACTCAATCACAAATTTAAAAATCTAACAGTGTAAAAATGATAATGTAAAATATAAGTATATTTTATTCTGAGGTAATATATCAATGCAGCAAAAAAAAAAAAAAACAACTTTTGCTAAGCAGGCTGGCAGAGGATAAAACTGAGATATGAATGAGCTGCTTCCTATAGTCCAGAGTTTGCACTAACTGTTAGCTAGACTGAGAGAGATCCGCAGGCTGCAGGAATATTTAGTGAACTGGCCATCATTTAAAGAGGTGCTTTGTCACCCTCCACTAACAGCCTGCAGATCTTTCTCAGTGAGTCCAGCTTCTTGTGAGTGTACCTTGCCTGCCAACAACATTACCAACTATTACTAGGTGACTCAGAGTGGGAGCTTCCTCCAGTCTTCTACTGCCCTAGTCTTAGTGTCTTTTCTGAAATGTTTCACCCTGATATTCATTTCTCATGTCAAGTCTGATAGAAATATAGGAAACAGTTGATCCAGCACTAATTCCTGTAGAACTCGTTTGGACCCAAACTAATTCTTGTGAAACTTGTTTAGTTACCTTCCTCAAACAAGAACACAAACATCCCTTATGTACTACACTTTCAGTTCCAAAACAAGTTCCTTTCCCATCTCTTCATACAGGGCTGCCTTGGGTGAAATGGCCTAACCACACCACCCAGATTACTTATTTCTTCCTTTTATCAGAGTTTGCCTTATTCTTCATTTTTTCCTACAGTGATTCCTTTAATGCATTCTAATTAAGCAAGCTTGCAATCTGATAACTGTGGAATGAATAAATAAATTAAGCTGGGGGTCTGGGGAACATTATGCCCCCTGAACCTCTCCCCCTCTGATGGACTTCTTGCATATCCACAAAACAAACAGCACCAGAATTATGCATTCTAAAGACTTAAACCTTGCCTGTGATATAAGTAGGACCTGCTGGAGAGACAGGTATGTATCCCAGAGACTACCCTGTCTATGGAGAAGGCTCCGCATCCATGTAAAGCAAAGTTCCTCCCTAACTCATTTGAAGTACACCTTGGACAATTGGATGGGGAACAGGAAATTCATCCCTAGTTTGGCACCTATTTCTCTAACGAATACAAGAAACCTGTAAATGGTCTCCCAGGCCCCTGCTTGTAATTTTTTCATCTCCCAAACCCCTGCTTACTCTTATCAAGGATATCAGAACTTGTCATAGATTTGGAATGCATGGCTCGGCATAAAAGGGCCCTTGTGGTCATTAGTCTAGTAATGACCTATGAACCTATGAACCTATGAAGCCATATGGGTTTTAGATGCTCTGAGATACATTTTAGAAGTTTTTTTAAAGAACCTTTTCATCCAGTGAAGACCTGAACAAAAACTATGATTGAGGAAAGCAATTAATTTACTCTTTAAACTTTGTTTTTTTTTTCCTGCATCCTTTCAACAAATCTTATTTCACCAAGACTACATTGTAATAATTGTGGAGCAAGTAACTGCATCAAGCTGGGTGGGTCCACTTGGTTCTATATATTTTGAGGTGCACTTTAGAGAGTCTTCTAACCTTTTGAGCCTGTGGTGGCCTAAACATTGTTTCAGTGAAGAAATAAGTTGCAGCTAAGGCTTAACTCTCAAAGCTGACAAAGTAGCAGTTCACAATAAACTGAGAGGACAAATGTTTATAAGGATACATAATCATATTAGGAATTTGCCTGCCCCCCCAAGAAAATATTTTCCTTCTGTGCACCCCACTCTAGTATTCAATTTGAATGAAAATGAAGGCAAAAATGCCCACAGTCACATATTTCAAGTTGCTGATGTTATACATATATACAGCATACCTCCTCACCCTAACTCCCAAAAGACAGTCACCATCTACATTCTTTCAGACTGGGACAGAACTGAAAAGACAAATAGAACAGAACATATTTCAGCCTGTTGCTGTCAGACATATGCAAACAGTATGCTTCCTTATCCACCCCTAGAAGTTATCCACCTGTAAATGTATTTAATGTTTAATTGTGAGGAAATTGAAAAAATAATGATCAGAGTAATATTTCCAGATTGTTATTTCTAGACAGTATACTGCTCCTAGGCAAGTTATAGTGACCCTCTGTGCCTACCTCTGAATTTTGAGAGAAAGCTTAAAAAATGACCCCACTGTCTCCAGCCTGACACAAGGTATAGTGTCCCATGGCATACTTCTGAGGTTTGGGAGGAATACTAACAAAATAATGACATTGTCCACATCCCAGCTCCTCAAACAAACTACAGCAATCCTCTATACACAGCTCTGAGCAGGGCTAGTTTTAGACTAGATGGGGTTCAGGGCAGAGGCCTCTGTTAAACCTGTGCCACAACCCGATTATACAGCCTTGGAGTGTGGTAGCCTCCAGGTTTGTAGAAGCTATGAAGGGACCGGATGTTCTGCTATGCATTTTGTGCCATACATATCATAATAATCAATTAATAAGTTTACAAAGTTGAGGAAAGCCACATATTTTACAGTATGACACTTGCTCATAAAAACTGAATCCTTAGTTCTAGCATCCGACTCCATTTAAACAAGCACTTCTCTCAGATCCAACTGTTATTTGGCATAGGCCTTCAATGTACATAAACACCAAGCAACATTCCTCATTTTGCATACTTTATCAGTCAAAATAGAAAAAGTAGCTTCTGTTGTGAAAATCCCTATCTTGTATTCGGCTGAGCTTTATTTTTATATCCACTGGGTAAGGCCAATTCTAACCAAGACGAATCCATACCATAGACAGATCCAGCATTTGGCTATAGACAGAACAGAAATTATAGCTGACAAGTTGGAAAAAGCCACTGAGCCCAAATATATCTCAGATCCATTTGCTACAAACAACACTCCATTAGTAGACTCAAAAATATCAGCAAAATATAAGCAATGCACAGTGGAAAAAATAAATCAATCAATAAAGAAAGAAAAAAAGAAAGAAAGAAAGAAAGAAAAAGGAATACACTGTATACAAAAACACAGGGACACCAAGAAGCCAGCACTCTAAATAATTTTATTTTGATAATAAAATCATAAGCCCTTCCCTACAACATATTCAAGATAGAGCAAATAATACAGAAATATTGGAATAAATCAATAATGATAATTTTTTTCTGAGCAGAGAGTTACACAAATGTATAGTTTTGATTATAGAAAGGGCAAGACCATGAGGGCCTAATTTTCAGGCCATAGGGT
>NC_056741.1:517864572-518019572 GCF_019279795.1 Protopterus annectens
CCGGAGTTCTGCTGTGGCAACCCTTAACCGGGAAACAACTTTTTCCCTTATTGCTGAAAATATTTGATTTTGCCTCAGTTTTACCATGATATCCATCATAACATTTTTTATTTTCAGGTAAATTTTTGAGGGTTACAGTCAGTCAATTATGCCAGACATTAGAGTTTCAGTCTTCTTATTGTTCAAAAAATACACATTGATGTGCAAAGCCTGTTGTTTTACTCACTTTTCAAGTAAACCATTGCAATATTGAAAATATATCCCTGCAGTACTTTTGAGGCATTTTATCCACACCTTATTTGTTTTGTTTTCCTTTATCCATTTAGGCTGGCCAAAATATGGCTGGTCGCTGACAGCATCATAACAAAAAAAGAAACATACCTCGCCCTACCATAGATGGAACAGTCTGCTTCTTCCATTATACCACACCCACAGTAAGCACCATTAAAATTACACTCTTTTTTTAGTATTTTCTACAATGCTGGAGTACAGCATCATATGCATGATCACTTCAACTGCAACACCTCCCTATGGTGTGCCTGCTGCCCTGTGTGTGATTTCTTTAAAGAGGAGCACTTTGGGATCTTTCACATTTATTTATGTTTAGAGCAAAGTAGTACTATGCTTCATTGCTTTCGAAATAAATATGTAATTCTGAAAAAACATGGCTGCCTTGTTGGCCTATGTGTAAGGCTGACTGTTTATGTAATCTCATTCTAATCCTCTTAAGTTACTCCAGAAGTTTGTAAGATGCATAATATTAAATAATTTGTTAAATCTAGCTGCACAAAAAGCATCATACTTCCCTTTTCCCAGTGCCAAGTCACTTAATCATAACAATTCTTCCTCCTACAATAACCTGCACAATTTAAATGGTCAAAGCCTTTGCTTGTTTGGAAATTGTTTTCATTTTTATATGAATAGAATATGATTCATTTTTCCATACATATTTGTTTATTTACTGTTTATTCTTCAAGTTATCAGTGTGCAGTCTCAAGTTCATATGGGTGTATTTCGATTGTCACTAACAAGGTGACAAGGGTCTGCCCCCCTACACCTCCTTAGTAATGAGTGCAAACGCTAATGATAACACTGGGACTTCTCCCATTCCTAATCCTACACTTTACCCTAAAAAAAATGTATTACTGTAACAATGCCACTACTCAATACACACTTGACACACAAGCATGGACAAAAACACATTAAAATCACTACATCGATCACCTTGCCTAATCTTGACCCTATCCCTAAAATATACACACTAACACACAAACATATAACACCTATCCCTGACCTTGACTCTCAAACACACGAAATATAGTCATGACATTTTGACTATTCAGCTATCATAAAGCACCACCCCTAGCACTCATTGACCAAATGGACAGTCAACAAAATGCAGACCAACTCTCTCTCTATATGTGTATACATATATATATATATATATATATATATATATATATATATATATATATATTAGATATAGGTAGAGATATATATAGATAGAGATATGTGCATCTGTGTGTGCTTATTATACATTCTCTCTCTCTGTTATATATATATATATATATATATATATATATATATATATATATATATATATATATATATATATATTAGATATAGATAGATATATATAGATAGAGATATGTGTGTATGTGTGTCTATGTGTGCTTATTTTACATTCTCTCTCTCTCATATATATATATATATATATATATATATATATATATATATATATATATATTTATATGTATGTATGTGTGTGTGTGTGTTTGTGTGTGTGTGCGCGCGCGCGCGTGTGTTTATTTTACTAACTGTGATGAGGTAATGTGACCTAATTCATTAACAATTTGCACAGCATCTATGTAACTGGCAATTATTAAACTCTATTTTGTATGGTGTAAGCAAATATGCAGACTTGTGCAGTTGCTGATTTTGTCAGAAGCAGGCAAATGCAGAAGCTACAGGTCTGTGCCACAATGCAGACCATAGACATGTGGGCTGATGCCAAGGTATACCCATCGCCTCCCCTTGTATAGCCTGCTGGCACTGTTGCCCACCACACACCTTTGCAGACATGCACCCATGCATGTCAGAACTGGACCCTGTGTGTTAGTGTATGTGTTGTATGGTGCGTATGTCCACATCCATATGCACTACTCCCCCCAGGGCACAGTGAAGCATGTCGCCTTATGTCTCACACCTTCTCATACTCACTGCCCAGATGACCTCCATATCACCCGTGTGGTGCATGTGTTCCCTGCACATTGATGTGTTGTGGCAATCCCACTAGTGACGGGTTGCACTCCTGGCCCTGCCAAGTGTGTTAATGTGTGTGCGTCCCTGTGCGAGTGTGTCTGTGCTGACACTGGCACCTGTTCATGCAGACAGGCACATGTACGTCACCTATGGTATATTTACCGTATCCCTGTTGCAGATGTCACTCACCATCACATATATGTTCTGAGTGCTCCCCACCAGATAACCCATGTGGTGCATCCAATAACAGCATCGGACTGTGATAGCATTACATAGCTGTCGGCTGTTTGATACTCTGTGCTGGTAGGTGTGTGACACAAACATGTGTCGATTTTACCTTCCCACGACTCCCTGACATGTATTCGCCTCTGTCTGCCTCCCCCACTCCCTCTCTGGCAGATGTGGAGGCCACACATGTATTTCTTAGGCAGCAGCATGTGTATTTAATGTGATGCTCATGATCAGCTGATGGCATCTGCACAAATTGCAGGCCTTCCTTAGCCGATTGCATGTGGAACAGGTGTGGTAACATTCCCATAGCCAACTGCATGGAAATGCACTCCACTACCTGGGAACATCCTGGTGGTGTTGGCCCTTGTCTGTCACTGTGAGCAGGAGCTAGAACTGTCGTTTGGCAAACAGCATTTCAGATGGGATGGGGATTTACCTCTAACAACTTACACTGTGGGAAGAGGGCAACAAACAGGAGGGGGATGAGCCTGACCTGACTACGAACTGTAAGTGCTGCTATACTGCATATGGAGTAATGTTGGATTAACAGTATTTGTCTGGATATGCCTGTCGTACATGTTGCAATACCTGCCATATCAGTTCCATGTATATCAGGAATCCCCATCTGCTGGCTCATCTGCGGACTGGGCAGTGTTGTGCCTTTGGTGTCATGAGTTAGCCGCAATGCATCTATCCATGGAATGCAGATGGTACTGTGAGGATTGCAGTCTGTTGATGGTGAAGGCCGCGACAGTTACTGACTACATATCCTTCATTGGACATATGTTGCAACAAACCCTGTTACAATGGTAGATTAATGAGGGTATCACAGCAATATGTTTATACTGGCCCTGTGTATGTGCTGTCAGTCACACCTCTGTCAACCTTTGTACATATGTCATGCATGAAGTGGTGCATATGTGCTGTACACCATAAATAGTGTCAACATATCTGATAACACACCAGTGATATATCAGAGTGCTACACATAATATGTACAGTAGGGGTTACACTTAATGCCATACCCTTGAAGTCCTGTGGATGTTTGTACAGTACTGAGGTCTGTGTAGTGATGGTGAATGTTGGCAGTGTGTGTATTGTTAATATGTACTATGGCCTGTGTACAGACTGTGCTAGATGTCATTGTTCTAGCTCCCTGTCTATCCATTGTTACATGCTGCACCAATGTATGGTACCGTATTACCTTACATATGTGTAGGGCCATACACACACATGTCCCATACCACAGACAGCCATCAGTCTGGACTGTGTAGCATCCCAGTATATGTAAGGTCATTCTGTGAGTGGCACATATGAGGATGGTGTAGGACAGATAGTCCATATACTGTACTATTATGCTAGCGTACCATATGTGGCTGTGGCTGTGTTCACATTGGTTGTGGTTATGCACTGTCACACAGGTGTATCCTACCCTGTGCTTTGACATGGCTGTTGAGCCTGCTATATATGCAGGTACTGTACCATGATAACCTTAGGATGTCTGTCAGTAGCCAATAGTGCACATGTAATGAGCAGATGTCACCTTCCACACACACTGTGTCTGTGACAAAAATCCCAATGACAGTAGCAAATGTATATTAATATACTAGCTATACATACCACACATCCCCCTGCACTACTACATTGGTACTATAGGGACTAGGGTAGGGCTACACTCCATTTCCAGGACATATGGTGGGACGATATAGACATGTACGTATCCAGATAGCCATATATAAATATGAGTACACATATGTAGTACTACCAATTACCACTGTCATGGCAACCACCCACTATGAATACCTACATCATGTGGGCGTATTCCTTGTAAATTCCCTGTGTAATGGACATCCTTCCTGTGTGTGTGGGTATCAATGTTACAGACAGTAGGTAGCAATACCTCTTACAGGAGAACCTGCACACTCAGGGCAGCCACATATATGTAGGAGGATCAGGACATACAGACAGACTGTGAGTAGAGTGGTGTAATGCTTTGCATAATACTGGTGTTACAGGGTGTGTGTGTGTGTGTGTGTGTGTGTGTGTGTGTGTGTGTGTGTGTGTGTGTGTGTGTGTGTGGACATACTAGTTTACCTTGGACTGCAGTCTGTATGCATAGCTCACAGCTGTGGGCCTATCCTCTAGCTGGACAGAGGTGTGCCTATCATGTGATTTCTGTCCACCACACAGGTCCTGTATCAGATATTACACTGGCAGTGTGTGTGTTGCATGCTAGCAGTACATGGCTATATCCATTTGTGTACCTGATGTTATATTCCTGCATAAGGGTATGTTGCAACACATCCTGTAACACCAGCATGTTCCAGGGTGTGTTACTGCAATATTGCGGGTATGGCCTTGCGTTCCTGCCTTTGTCCTCCACATAAATGGCAGCCTTTGTCCTGCTGTGATAAGGGTATGGGTTGTTAGGTAATGGCCTATCATTAACCACTGCTAGCATTCCTACTAACATCCCAGTCATAGTGTGGACACCCACAACATCTGTTGGCCAGGGACCATACATGTGATAGATACATTGACATTACCACAAGTAATGAATGTCCCCTAGGCCTTGACTACAGGGTGTAATTGGGGGCTGCTGAACTACATCTGATATTGTTGACTGTGACATATCGTGCAGGCAAATCCATTGTCAACTGTTGTACAAATTGATGGGCTTTGCCTGGACACCATAGTATGATATATATCTGCACTGTCTGCTTCGACTGTTTTGTGTGGGCCTTGCATCCATCACTGGTTATAGACATCATCATCCATGTGCTGTCAGTAATGGCATACATTATCGTATAGTACACAATACAGGTTGGCTGTGTATACATACCTGTGTGTCGTGTCATGTCCTCTGAATTGTGAGTGGGTATATGTGCAATGTAAGTATCCCGTTTGAGGGGCTGGTTGCCACACTACACATGTTACAGGTACCGGTTACAGGGCTTGTGGCTGGGGATATACATTGCACCCAGTACGTCCACACTACTGCTACACATGTATGGCTACTAATACCTTTTGTCTGTGTAAATGTGTATGTATCCATATATCTCATCTATCTTATATATATCTATATATATATATACATATATATATATATATATATATATATATATATATATATATATATATATATATAGATATATATATACATACCTGCATACGATTGTCAGTGTATGGATGTGTGTGCATATCTGTACCTTTGTAATGTGTAGCCTTTCAACATAGTACATTCCCTATGGTACAATGGCGTATCTGCATGATATGTTACAGATATTGGCCTAACATGTACAGGTGACATGGATAACTGTTGGAGCATTGTAGCTTTGTTGTGGTGGGTCCTGCTATCAAGTACTGCATGTGCTGGATATTGGATTGCACAGCATGTTCATTAGGACTGGGGGGTTACATTGCAGTTATTACCAGGTGCCCCTCATGTGTGCTCCCACCCCCATTAACTGTGCTCATGGTCTGTTATGTAGTATGGAGTGGGCCAGGAGTCTGTTCCCATGTGGAAATCATATACACATGTCTATCTGTATATACATATATATTTTTATGTATATCTGCATAAGTACATACGTTATACCCCCCATATATAGAGGGATAGAACTGGACATTGATATAGCTCTAGCTATGTGTATGTATCCATATATATATATATATATATATATATATATATATATATATATATATATATATATATATATATATACATACATATATATATGTATGTAGATATATATCTATCTATATATATATATATATATATATATATATATATATATATATATACACTGAACATATTAATCTATCTCTGTACGACTGCTTTTATATGGTTATCTGTGAGTCATACATACACATATATGTACTTATAGCTGTCTATCTCTCTCTCTACATTAACAGATGTATAGCTGTCCATATGTCCATGCATGCATGTTCGGCCTATATGTGTGGTCTGTACCTCATTCTCTTGGCAATTGACATGGATGACCTTAGGACTGAGGTCAGTCATCCGTGCCGACATGTACGTGTGTCAGACATATCATCTCCAGCAATATATGTGTTCTACCACATATAACTGTGTGACTTGCAATGTTTGAAGTGTATTAGAGCAGGATATGACAGATGTCTATATATGTACCCACATTATGGCACACGATGTCCGTGATTCATGTATTAAAAGGTTGTGTGGTGTGTTATTACTATGTTCCCTGTGCTGTTGACTGATTGTGTTGGATGATATGTATGTGGAATGAGTCGTTATGTACATCTGTCATGGTTTAATGGTAAATCACATAGTGTATGATATGCAGCGTCCCGAGTGTGGTCCTTCCACAGGTTGTATATTGTGTTTCAGGGCAGAAGACCAGCTCTCGGATACAGAGTGAGTTAGGGACATTTGAGTGGTCATATGCTGGTGTGCGCATGTATGCTCAGAGCTAAGCAATTCTAAGCTCAGGTTGCATTACCTTACACTCAGCTAGCATCCACATAGCTCAATCTATGTAGGCAATTCTTACCCCAGCGTGAATGCACATACACACACTTACAACTGCATATCCATATGTACTACTGCTGTTATGCACTTAATCATGTTTACTAGTGCCTTAGTCAGTATGACACTTCACATGTGCATTTAAGGCAGTACTCCTGTGCAAATATAAATGTTACTTAGTAGGTTATACATCACAATGAAGTTAACATACGGATATCACATGAAAAATAGGATGTGCTGCAGTGGGACTTGACCCGGGAATGCGTGCGCATTAGGTTGATGCTCTAGCCACTACAGTATTGCTGTTTTGCTTTGTTTGCATATGTCTACCATAATGACATACTTATGTTCCCTTCCCCCAGCCCCTGAGCTCCATGTACACAGCATCTATCCATTTCCCGGTTGCTAGCCCTGCCATACTATACCTCCACACATTTCTATCTCTGCACATCTCGGTACACCTCCAGTATACTGTCCCCACCCAAGCGTCTGCAGGCTCTTCATCCGTTTAGTCCACGTATGTACCAGCCTTCCCCTGATCCTCCTCTGATACTGGTGGTGACATCGATGTGACCCACAATTGTTGGTTCATCCAGCCAAGGACAGACCTGTTGTTGTGTCAAGAGTAGACCTAGCGGGTCTACAGTGTTTCTCCCACTGGTAGCATCCTGCCAGGGTATTGTGTAGCAGCGGTTTGCTCACACACGTGGACAGCCTCATCTCCCGGTTCCACAGTACCAACACCCCAGGTGTGACATACTGTGCATGACGCATGCTCACACGCCCCCACGGTGTGCACCATATATCATTATTCCCTTCGGTATTAAGCAGGACCACTGTTCTCATAGTATGATTGGTCAGGCACTGTTCTGTGCTGCACATAGGCTGCTCATAATACTGTGGCTGAGCAATGGACACATGTTCTGGTATTAATCTACACACTTATATACATTTCCTATACTGTTGGATGCCTGTGCTGGATGATGTGTTTGTGATCACAGCAGATGAATGTGTACCCACCATGGCTTAGTGGAACTCACGTCTACTATAGTGTGCAGGGTCGGGGGTTTGCAACCTGGCAATGCAGATTATGCTGGTAATGATCACAACAACAGCTGTTGGCTACAGAGTGACTAAGGCACTGTAGAATATTTGTAGGCAGGTATGCATTTGTTTGCATGAATCACAGCATTACTGATCTCTGGTTGTGGCGTCTTGCTCTCAGTTAGCCTCTACAGTGATTCACCAGTGTGGTACTCGCATACTGGCGGCCAAACAGGCTTACACCCGCTTGCTCCCACATACACACGTGCAACATCATGCATTTTGTTCACATCTGTCAACCAGGGCACTTGGACTGTATGCTTGTCCATTGTCAGTGATGTCCCGGGGTGTAGAGCTCCACATTGACCCCAGCTACATATCCCAATTAATACTGGGGTGATCACATTCATAGAGGGTAACAGACATAACATAGCTACATCCCCCATTAATCATGCTTAGTGTACGTTAAACTGTTGGTATTATCCATGCTTAGGTCAGGTTTACATGTCAGGTATGACTGTTGACAAAGGTCAGTTTAAGGTGAGGTTGGATTCCTGTTTCACAGGTCAGGAAAGGTTACATGCAGGTATTCAGGGTAGGTGTAGTTATTCCATACCTGTGTGGTACAGAATAGGTGAACAGCTAAGGAGTAGGTAGGTAGGTAGTGGGGGTGACATTGTAACTGTATAGCAGCCCGTAGGTATAATTGGATGGGGAGCAATAGGGAAGGTATGTCAGATGTTGGGATTTGTATGCAAAGTAGGACAAGAGGTGTCGGTATCACTAGTTGATGTAGTGATATAGAGTGTGAGGTGGGGGGAAGGGTTTTGCAAGGTGGTGAGCCTGTGCTGCTCCAGGTGTGCTTGTGGTGTTCCTTCATGTGTTAGCTACATGAGTCCTGTGGGACAGCTGTGATACTACATGTGGTTTGGGGTTCCAGATGCTGGCACTATAATGGGTTAAGAGGGTGTCACCTACGTGTACCCATAGACATTAATAGGAATGGAACAGGGGCTGATAGGTATGTGGTGTGCATGGGGCACAAAGGGGGGTGTTAGTAGGGAGATTATCCAGGGAGATAGCTGCAGGGAAGGTCCACAGCTGGCCATGTTGCCTATGACAACAGCTGTGCATATGCACTGCATTTGGTGTTTGCGTTGGACACTCACACCCCTGGGTCGGGGTGAGGACTTCAATAATACCTTGTGATGCCTTTTACATTGGCTTAAATGCCTACAGTGGGGTGCTGCGACCATGTGTTCATAGGTTTTGTGTAGTGGATAATGCAACAACATATATGGTTATACCATACTTTGCCATGTACACTGGACTGTGCTGCGGTGGAACCCATATCGGGAATGGTTGCCCGTTAGGCGTAAGCATGCCTGCCGACTGTACAGAATCTGTGACCTGTCCAGAGTTTGCTTCATAATATTGGTGTGCTCCTCTTACAATCTGCACCTGTCTGGCAAATACCTGGGAACTGATGCCATTAAATACAGACAAGTAATTGGGTTTAAGACTCCACATCCTTCAGACGAGTCATGCTAATGCATAATCTATTATTCTATCAGCTTTCCAAGGTTGTAAGTGGAATATGTGCTTTCTGTCCCTATTTGTCCCCCCAATGGTTTAGGTTCTGTCCAGTGGTTTAGATCTTAAAGGTTGAGAGGTATGGGCGTAAGTTCTGCCCAGTTTGCAATGTTACTGACATCCCCTGGACGGTCTGAATACAACTGCACCAGCCAACACCTGCATGCCTAGGCCCATAATTGCATACCCATAGTTCACCCACCTGGCCCTCTTCTACAGCACTCATCCTTACTGTGGGTGCAGGTGGGGTCTAACCACACCACTACACACTGCCCACTCTCCACGTATCGGGACCCATGTACGTTGTCTCGACCCATGGGTCATCAGGCTTGCACAACCTACCGGCCCATGTTCGTATACAGCCTGGTTGGATAAATCATTACAGGGACTGACTCCGATTATCATTAATTTTTGGGGTGTCCCACAAGGGACATTGATGTCTTAGTTTCAAGATTAGACGTGGCAGGTCTCTCCCACTGGTAGTATCCTGCCTATGGCCTGGGAATCAGTGGTGTGTTGACTTATATCGTGTGTTTGTATGTTTCACCTGTCTAGCTGGGGGGGGTTGATGCTACGTGTTACACGTTTGTTGATTGGACTCCCACCTCCATTGGCACAGCCTGTGGCTATATAGCTATATATAGAGATCTACATATATATATATTTATATGCTGTATACTACTATTTCACAAATTGTTTTCTAGCCCTGAGAAGCTTTTCTCCCTGGGTCTCTGCTGTAAATGAGCCAGAAGCTCAGCCAGACATACCTGGTTAACAGATGTGATTTAAATACATAATTCAATGAATATTCTAGCTATCTATATGTGTATGTTTACACACATATATATATAAATATTTCTACATATCTGTATACATATATATGTATATATCTGTATTTGTATGTATATATATATATATATATATATATATATATATATATATATATATACATATATCTAATGACATATGGATGTATGGGTGTCTGCATATGTATATATCTATAGGTGGGTGTTTAATTATATTCTGTCTCTGTATGTATTCATTTGTACTACAGAGAAGGGGAGGTTTCACTCCATGTGGGTATGGGTATATATACATGCACACCTCTACAGTTGTACATCTACATCTGGTTAATCCGTTCTTTGTCATGTACAATAGACTGTGCTGCAGTGGGACCCATAGCAGGAGTGGCTGTCCATTGGGTGGCAGCCCTGCCCAATGAACACTATTGCTTACATCCCTGGGGTGGTACACATAGACCCACTTCAACCAACACCTGCTCACTTAGGCCCATAATTTCATACCCATAGTTCCCAATCCACACATCCTCTTCTGCACTCTTCCTTACTCCAGGGGCAGGTCGGGTCTGGCCACACCTGTACACTGTACCCACTCCCCACTTCTCGGGACCCATGATGTATGTTGTCCGCCCCATGGATCATCAGGCTTCCCCTACTTTGTACACTGGGAACATGCGTGGTCTGCCATTCAACATTGGTGTAATGCAGGAAACCCACATATGTTTGACTTTTTGGGTGTCCCACAAGGCACATGCATGTCATTGTTTCAAGATTAGACTTGGTGGGTCTCTCCCACTGGTAGTATCCTGCCTGTGATCCAGGAAGCAGTGGTGTGTTACTTTTATTGTGTGTCTGTATGTTTCACTGGTCTAGCTGGGGGGAGGGTAGATGCTACGTGTTACACGTTTGTTGATTGGACCCCTAACCCCCATTTGCACGGCCTGTGAACATATGTAATTTGTAACTGCTGTATCATATCATAGCTATATACATGTGTATATTTACACACACACACACACACACACACACACACACACACATTTGTTTGTGTCTTCGCTTTTCTCGAAGCCGGTTGCAGAACTCCGGTCCGCTAATGATTGGCAGTTGATTTTTACTTATCGGCTTGCCAGGCCTGATGCACAACCTTCAACAAAGGTACGCCCATTCACGCATGTCTCCATGCAGAAGACGCTCTAGTTGAGAATCGAACAGCGTCTTACTGTGAGGCGACAACACTACCGCAGCACCACCACTGTGGACACAGAGACACACACACACGTATATATCTATAATAGATATATATATATATATATATATATATATACATATATCTACATTACTATATACAGATATATCTGTATATGTATGCATTACATGTATATATTTTATATACTGCTGTCGATATATATCTTACGACATATGGGTGTATGGATGTCTGCATATGTATATATCTATATGAGAGTATGTATATGTATTCTGTCTCTGTATGTATACATTTGTGCTACTGAGAGGGAGAGGTATATCTCCATGTAGCTATGGGTAGATATACATGCACAAACCTCTACATATATACATCTACATCTGGTTATTTCATTCTTTGCCATGTAGATTAGACTTTGCTGCAGTGGGACTTGTAGTGGGTGTGGCTGCTCATTGGGTGACGCCTCTGCCCAATGAACACGTTTGCTTATATCCCTGGGGCTGTCCGTATAGACCCACATTAGCCAACACCTGCACACCTAGACACATAACTAGCTACCCATAGTTCCCCCACCAGCACCTCCTCTACAGTACCCATCCTTACTCTGGGTGCAGGTCGGGTCTGAACACACCACTACACACTGCCCACTATCCACAGAACCCATGTCATACATTGTCTCAACCCATGGGCTATCAGGCTTGCACAACCTACCGGCCCATGTACGTATACAGCCTGGTTGGATAAATCATTACAGGGACTGACTCCAATTATCATTAATTTTTGGGGTGTCCCACAAGGGACATTGATGTCTTAGTTTCAAGATTAGATTTGGCAGGTCTCTCCCACTGGTAGTATCCTGCCTGTGCTTGTTGATTGACTCCCACCCCATATGTAATCCTTAACTGGTGTATCATATCTATATATATATATATATATATATATATATATATATATATATATATATATAGATCTAGATATATATATATTTATATGCTGTATACATAAATATTTCTACATATATATATACATATATATGTATATATCTGTATTTGTATATATATATATATATATATATATATATATATATATATATATATATATACATATATCTAATGACATATGGATGTATGGGTGTCTGCATATATATATATCTATAAATTTTATATATATATACAAAGAATTTAATATATGCACATATATATATATATACATATATATTTATACCTAAAAATATATAATTATTATAATAGAATAATGCCCTCTTACTATAGCTAGCAGCTTCATAATTTTTCTCTTCTTTGCTTCTTCACTAATAGAGGTTTAAGTTCACAGCATTATTCAAACCTGGTCTGCTTGCTTGAAGCCTAATGATCCATTCTTTTAATTCTAGGAGATATTGGGAGATTCCTTTCTTTCTTATACTAATTATACAATACTATAACTATTAAATAAAAATTAATTATATTCCTCTTCTTTCCTACTAATATATTATGCAGCATTAATTTATGTAGCTTTCTAATTAGATTGAATTTCAGGCATAGCTAACAGTATAGACCAGTTTTTCTTAATATAGCATTCACATTTTATGTATTAAGGTTATAGGTAGTTATATACCAAATTACCATCATCTGTGTTTAACTTACACAGTCTAATAAATTGTGATTTCATAACACCTAGTTATATATCTTAAAGAGTCAACCTCTTTCCTATATACCTTTGATGTTATTTTGTTATTTTTGAAAGTGTTACATCCAGGAAGTTAATACTATCCTTAGAAGCTTCTAGTTTAAATCTCAAGTTCTAGTAGTGCACCTTTCTATAACAAAAACAGTCATCGACAGATCTTTTGTAAAAACTATCATCTGATTTAAATTCTCCCATTCATATAGTACTAAATTGGCATAAGTATTTGCCACTGATGTAGCTGTAGAAATAGTTTCTGATCAAAAATAAATACATTGTGCATCAATACTACTTCTAAAAGTGCACATAAAGTTTCTATTTCCCAACTGTGCATTTTTATTTCATTATTTAGAAAATTCCTTATTGCATTAACCCCATATTCATTAGGGATAACAGTAAATAGGGATGTAATATCTAAAGTAACCATAATACAATTGTCCATATTATTTTCAGATTTTAACACTGTATTACAAGTTTTTAAATACTTTCCTTGCATATTCTGTAGATATTTGGAAATCTGAGACTATAGGTCTCAGCATGAAACAGTCAGATAATTAAACAATTCTAGACTAATGTCATTTGTTAATTGTAAATCATAAATCATCATGTTAACATCAGCTATAACTTTCTGCACTTGGACATATGGAATTTCTTTAAAAGTTCCCTCATCATTCAAGATCTCATAGAATTATCTGCTTGTTTTATCACAATAGCATCATTAATCATCAATTCTGAAACTGGGTACTATCACTACTGTGTTTCAAGAAGTGGTACACATAGACCCACTTCAACCAACACCTGCTCACTTAGGCCCATAATTTCATACCCATAGTTCCCAATCCACACATCCTCCCATGATGTATGTTGTGGTCTGCCATTCAACATTGGTGTAATGCAGGAAACCCACATATGTTTGACTTTTTGGGTGTCCCACAAGGCACATGCATGTCTTTGTTTCAAGATTAGACTTGGTGGGTCTCTCCCACTCATAGTATCCTGCCTGTGATCCAGGAAGCAGTGGTGTGTTACTTTTATTGTGTGTCTGTATGTTTCACTGGTCTAGCTCTGTGAACATATGTAATTTGTAACTGCTGTATCATATCCTACCTATATACATGTGTATATTTACGCACACACACACACACACACACACACACACACACACACACACACACACACACACACACATTTGTTTGTGTCGCTGAGAATCAAACAGCACAACACTACCACAGCACCACCAACACACACACACACACATATATATCTATAATCTATAATATATATATATATACATTACTATATACAGATATATCTGTATATGTATGCATTACATGTATATATTTTATATATTGCTGTCGATATATATCTTACGACATATGGGTGTATGGATGTCTGCATATGTATATATCTATATGAGAGTATGTATATGTATTCTGTCTCTGTATGTATACATTTGTGCTACTGATATATATATATATATATACATACATATATAAATCCATGTGGGTGTATGGGATGTATGGCCTTAATTTCACTTATCTATTGCTATGATGGCTTAGTGGTTAACTACTCTGACTATAGTGTACAGGGTTCTGGGTTTGAGCCTTGCAGAGGCAGTTTATTTTGTTGCTGGGCAGAACATGGGTCTTTGGATCCAGAGTGATTAAAGCACTTTAAAGCGTTTGTAAGTGGGTTTGCGCGGGTTTGCGTGACAGTAAGCACTACTAACCCCAGATACAGTTTTTTACACTCAGCTTCTAATTTGCTGAATCTGTGTAGGCAATGCTTACCCCCATGCAAACTCACTTAGACACGCTTTCTACTGATTATTTGTGCTTAAACCTGCTTACTAGTGCCTTGTTCATTATGACACTGACACTTCACATCTGCATTTCATGCAGTAATCCAGTTCACATTTAAATGTTATTATGTTGGTTATATGGCATAAAGATGTAAATATATGTTCATATACAGTTTTCACATGGAAAATATATGCTTGAACCAGGAATGCCTGTTCGTTAGGCAGATGCTCTAACTCCTCCACTATTGCTGTGCTGCTTCATTTGCATATATATTCCTTGTTATCCTCTTCAGCCTTTTCAGCTGTTTTAACCATAGCTAAGACATGGGCAAACCCGCGCACGTATGGATAGCTTTACTCTGGGTTTTAAAATAATAAATACAAGGGTTTCTTCATTTTATTTCAATGTACTGTTTCTGTTGAACACATGGGGACTGTTGGTGGAGATATGCGGACACCTATGAGTGGTTTCGCTCATTTATTTATGCTTTCTTCTGTTCTACTTTGCAGGGGTGTGTTTATTCTGAAAGCTCTGCTCTCAAACACACCCCCTGCCCTTGTCCACACTCAGTGTAGGCTTTGGAGCTCCGGCAGCACGCCTTCATTATTATGCATGGCGTGCTGCCATCTTACTCTTAAACTGCCATTTACGTGCAGGACTAGTTTAGTCTTGCATGGCAGATTAGTGAAGCCGAGGAATGTAATGCCCTCTAAAAAATAAAAGGGAAGTTCTGCAGGTAAAGTGATCACGTATGTGATGTTGTAATCCAGCATTGCAGAAAAGCCTAAAAAAGAGGGTAACTTTAATGGTCCTTGCTGAGGGCATGGTGTGAAGGAAGAAGCAGACTTTTCCATCTATGGTAGGGTGAGGTATGTATTGATTTATTTATTTTTTTTGTTATGATGCTGTCAGTGACTAGCCATATTTTGCTTCATGGAAGCATATTAAGATGCCGTAGAGCTCATAGGAAGCAAAAGGCCACCATTTTTTATGCTCGATAAAAAGAGCATTTGCTGTTTAGTGAGTGTAAATAAAACACATATAAAAATAAATAGAAAATTGCGTGTATGCTTATTCAAAGTCAAAGTCAAAGTAAACTTTATTGTCAATCAAATATACTCAGCAGTGCAAGCTGAATGAAATTATGTTGCTTTGGTTCCTGCGAACACATAGTTTGAGTCAAAGTAAGACTAATCCACATATAGTAATAATTGAAATATTAACATAATAAATAAATACAATTGGGCAGGAAGACATTAGACAATATTATACTAGTAGGTATTGCAAAGACTATGGGGTAAATTCAGTAAAGCCTACATGGAGTGATTTTCCATGTAGGCATAGTGGTATGGCCCCAACTCGGAAACCAGCAATAGTGTGATCCAGTAAATATATCCAAGGGGTGTGCACGAGCGTGCGAACACGGAAGTGTCAGTGGAATGCAAATCACCTCGTAAGCTGGTGAAATCCATGCAAATGAAGGCGATTTGCAAACCAATAAGCAGAAAGGCACCCGTGTAGGTGCCGTGTTGGTGTCAGAAATGTACACAAAAAAAAAAAGTGTACCAAAATGTTAATTTTTAGCAGGAGCTGTAAAAGCCCAAAAATAAGTTTGGATATTGGACTGTAGGCATACAAATGGCTAAAATTATGGCCTATGAGTCTAAAAAGCAATGCACAACAATAAAAATTATTACTTTTTTTAAATATATATATATATATATATATATATATATATATATATATATATATATATATATATATATATTACATTTGGGCAGTGCACAGCAATGCACAAACATACTGTTTTGCAAAAAAAAAAAATTTAAAAAGCGAAAATAAGGCATTTGCAAAAATAATGCATTATAGTGTCCTGCATGCAGTGTGTATAATGATAGGTTGCAGTGGTTGCTAAGGAGGCAGGCCCTGTTGTAGTAAAGTATCCAGGGTATATTCAAGTAGGTGTGTGCAAATGAGCTGGGGTTACTGAATAGCAAAAAGGGCCACTGTGTCCACAGACAGAACCTGTGGTGAGGCTAGAACCATGTATGTAATAGTAGAGCAGGTAGCTGACATCAAAAGGGGTGTGTGTCACGCTATGTTTATGCAGATTGGAGCTCTGCGACTCCTGGTTGCACTCAGCTAAGCACAGTGAAGTGGGGGGTTCTAATGCTGTTGAGCTGTGTTTAGTCCTGCGGTGGGTGTTTTAGCTGGTTTAAGAAAGCTGACCATACCCATGCATGGGGGAGTGTCCAAACTGCTGAGCACTGTTTATACTAGTGCCGTGGGTTTGCACGCTGTGCCGCCGAGCTTAGCAGTGAAAGAATTCAAAAATAAAATAAAAAGAAAATAGCTAGGGGAAGCCAATCAAGTAGAAATGACTGATAAGCCCTGATAAACAGGCATTGGCCCATTCAAATCCTCAATGATATAGCTGTCAGGTGGAATGCATCATAGTGAGCCAATAACACAGGCTGCACCTGCAGCACGCCACTATAAAGTATGCATACACCCTGTAATCTGATTTTTCCCACATAATCTGCACCATTGGAGTACACACTTGGGAATTTTAACTGACAAAATGATAGGGGCTGCTGCTGCTCTGCAACAACATTATGTGCTAGAGGCTGAGGGCAGTGATGATGATGCTTACAATAGGCCTAGACTGAGAATGAAAAGATTGTTCAGGCCCAGGGTAACCTTCCAGCGGCTACATGAGCTGGAGATTGTAGAGTGCAACTGGGTGGGCATGGACATACTACAAGAATGCACCAAGCTCTGCCACCCTCAACTCAGACCCAGAGACAACAGAGGAGAACCCATCCCAGTAGAAAAAAGGTATGTGTACCCTTAGAATTTTAGCTGCAGGCACTTTTCAAAAAAACAACTAGGGACATAATGGGGGTCTCACAGGCATCTGCATCCAGGGTACTCCACCATTTCATGCATGCCATGCAAACACATGCCAGTGAGCATATTTATTTACCCCGCACCCCTGAGGAGAAGGCCAGCAATATGCATCTCTTCCACCATGTAGCACACTATCCTGAGGTACTGGGTGCTATAGACTGCACTCATGTGCACATCAAAGCACCATCCGGTGAAAAGAGTAGAGTCTACGTCAACCACAAGGGGTATCATTCCATCAACTGGAAATCCCAGGATGCAAAAAAAACTCCCTTACCAGCCTCAGTAAGAAGCTGAGATCCCTCATAAAATCCTCCAAAGCTAGTTATGAAAATAAAATTGCCAAAAATTCCAAAGACAACAAGGTATTCTATAGTTATATCAAGAATCTAAATGGTAATGCTCAGATATGCTTTGAGCTACAACAGAATGGCATTAAATATACTTATCCCAAGGATATTGCCAATATCCTGGCAGATCAATTTAGTGCAAACTTCACCTCCCTCTCACCTCTTAAAAGGCCCATCTCAATACCAAAAGATTGCCAAATTCCGTTAATCACGGCCACACAGGTAGAAACCACACTCTCCAATGCTAAGAATAAAGTATCTATGGGACCAGATGACATCCCGGGCTGTGTGCTACATGAACTACAAAATTAACTGGCACCTCACCTAAGTGTCATGTTTAATCATAGCCTCACCTCAGGCTTTGTGCACACTGAGTGGTGCACAGCTACAGTTATCCCACTCCACAAGGGGGGATCCACCTTGGATCCCAGGAACTACCATCCCATCAGTCTGACAAGCCTGATCTGCAAAGTCATGGAACGCATTATCATGGAACTTATAAACAAAGACATTGGCAACCTTCAAACACTGGACCCCACCCAGTTTGGGTTTGTGAAGGGCCAATCTTGTCTCCTGTACCTGATTGACTTCTTCAAATCAGTCTCCAGAGCTGTGGACGAGGGTAAGGTGGTCCACACAGCCTACCTGGACCTCACCAAGGCCTTCAACACCATTCCCCACTCTGGAATCATAGATAAACTTACTAAGCTGGGCATAAATCCCTACATCACTTGATGGGTTGCCAGCTGGCTTACTGACAGAACCCACCCTGTAAAAGTAGCCGACTCCAAAGCCAGCTTCAAACAAGTGACAAGTGGAGTACCTCAGGGTTCAGTCCTGGGACCACTCTTGTTTGGCATCTACTTCTCTGAAGTACAGGCCAACACTAAGGGACTCTGGCTAACAAAGTTCACAGATGACTGCAAACTGGAAGCATTTATTGAATCCCCAAACGATGTCGATATTCTACAAAAGGGCCTTACAGAAACAGATACTTGTTGCCAGAGCCATGGGCTCAAGCTTAATGCCAAGAAATGTATAGTTATCCCCTTTGAGAAAAAACATGTACCCATGAATTACCACATATGTGGCAGTACACTAAACACTGAAAGTGTGATGAGAGACTTAGGGACACAAGTGTACAGTGGTTTCACCTTCGATAACCACATCACCACAACAGTCAGGAAATCCTTCTATGTGGCACACCTCATCACTAAGGGTTTTTCATCCAGAAAGGAGGAGGCTATTGTCCCACTGTACTCATCCCTCATTAGACCCATTATAGAGTACAATGCCCTGTTTGGTATGTACCTCAAAAGACATCTGCAACAACTCAAAAGGCCACAGAAATACCTCACTAAAAGAATCACAGGTCTAAAGCAGATGCCTTATAGTGACCGTCTAAAAAAACTCCAGCTCTACTCTGTGGCATATCGTCTACTCAGAGGCGATCTCTGCTTAACATACAAGGCCATGTCAAACCCTAAGCTGTTGGACATGCTACACTTAAAGAAATCCCAATCCCTCAGAGCCACACACTCTGGGAATCTAAACCTTGTCATCACAATGAACAAAACATGCTGGAGGGATAGGTTCCTGAGCCAGAGACTCCCCATACTCTGGAATAGACTGCCCATACATGTCAAGCAGAGCACCTCTTTGGCGCTCTTCAAAAGGAACCTTGACGATTGGATGGGAGATAGGAAATTCACCCTGGGGATCACATCAGTCGCTCTGCTAGACAAGGGTCCAGGAAAGTAAATATTGCGGGAAGAAATATCCAGGGAATTGTTATGGCTAGACTTGTATAGGCCCTAGGGCTGATAGCCTAGTACCAACCTAAGAACCTATGAATGTATGAACTGTCAGGTTGTGTGCAATGCCCAGGGCATGATCATGAATGTGTGTGCTGGCAGTCCTGGCAGTTATCATGATTCTCACATCTGTCACATATCACAGCTGTACCAGACATTTGTCGGGGGGGGGACATCCTGTACAGTCATTTACTGGGGGATGCTGATTATTCACTAGAACTGTGGATAATGACACCCATCAGAAATGCACACGCACCTACTGAAGAACACCATAATGAGGCACACACACAAAGTAGGAACATCATAGAGTGTGTGTTTGGGCTGCTCAAGTCACGGTTCCACTGTCTTGATATATCTGGTGGAGCCCTGCAGCAATCTCCAGCTACATGTGCACACATGTTCACAGTATGTGCCATGTTACACAATATGATCCTGCAGAAACAGCCATGGCAGGAACATCACATGGAAGGGACACGTAGCCCCCCACCAATGCCAAGGTCCCCACAGCCACAGGGGGACTCGGAGTAGGAACCCCCTGGGCCTGTCCCTGTAGGCAGACATAGGCATGCCCAGTATGCCCTGGCACTGGCAAAGAGGCAAGGCATAGCACATGCACTGACATCCTAGGGACCTAGGGACTGACATTTCACTCCAACTCACATACATACTAAAAAGGATGTCAGTCACAACACACAACCTGTACCTTAACATGTATTGACTGTGTACTGCATGCATCCAACAGAGTCAGCCCTGAAGCACTATTATATCCACCGCTGCAGGCACAAAGTAAGTCACTCTTCATTATAACAAATGTATGGGGTACTACACTATGGCAGCATAGGTATGGACCTGCCGCATGTATGCAAGGGCCACACAAAATAAGCAAATAATCCACCAGCAAATCCAGTTGACTTCACAATAATGAAATAAAACAAAATAAAGTCACTGTAACCACGACAAACATTTATTTCCAATACAAATGCAAGTTAAAAACATTCGACTTAGAGGCTTCCTCAGGCATTAAACACTAAGAACAAGATTAATGTAGCTTATATACTTAAAACAGACACATGATATATTAATTATGTAAATCAGATACAATTATGCTTGTGTTTCATCAAAGGTTTTAAAGGAACAATGTCTCAATGTCATACAGTTAGGAAAGCCTTTAGTTCTAAGGACACCTTAGATATATCGATCAAACAAAGATTGGATGAGTTAAGATGTATATTAACATATCCGCTGCTAAAAAAATAACTTCTGGACATTGGCATATTTTGCAGGGCATACCAGAACTTAAAAATATTATAAGTGAACAACCTCACTTCACATATAAGAAACATAAGAACCTTAAAAAACATCTTATGCTACAAGGAGCAGCCTAAGATATGGTTCAATTGTCAACAAATTAAAAAAGGCACATATAAATGTAGAAATTGTAACATTTTCATGTATATTAATACGAATAAATCCATTCACGTAGCTAGTAATGGAAATCTAACATTAAAAGCATATGGGAACTGTAATACCAAGAATGTTGTATATCTGGCAATATGTATAACCTGTAGCTCATACTATACAGGGAAAACCAATCAGAAATTAAAAGAATGTATTTGTAGCCATGATTCAGAGATAAATACTAAGAAGAACATGAATGCTTTATATAACTATATTCTAGAAAATGATGATAGCCATATGTTTAAATTTGCCATAATGGAAGTACGCATAGCAGAAATATAAAGATGGTGATGTTATATTGAAAACTGAACTAGCAGAGATGAAGTGGATAATTAAGCTCACAGCTCATATGCTACCAGGTCTTAATGACATTGTCCCTTTAAAACCTTTGCTGAAACACGAGCATAATTGTATCTGATTTACATAAGTAATATGTCATGTGACTGTTTTTAAGCATATAAGCTACTTTACTCATGATCTTAGTGTTTAAAACCTAAGGAAGCCTCTAGGGCAAAAGTTTTTAACTTGTGTTTGTATTGGAAATAAATTCTTGTCATGATTCCGGTGACTTTGGTCTTTTGTTTTGTTGCATGTATGCAAGGGAATAGAGTGGACTACTGGGATAGCTGCAGACAACTGAGAGCTATGTGAGACAACAGGAACTCCCTGCCCAATACTAGCTATGCCATAGTATGCAGCCAGCCCCAAGCCAGCAAAACCCACTGTACTGTGTGAGGGAATTACAAACAGTGTGTCATAGGACAGATGCTCGACTGAAAATACTACAGTCACCTACCCCCAACACACCCATGTTCTCATACAACTTCAATAACATATTTGCAGACCATACAGTCTGAGGGCTGTCCCAATCAATGTGGCAACATGTTCCATTTCCACAATCTGCAGGGGTCGATGTGTTATGTATGTCTGTGGTTGATAGTGTCAGGAATTAAACCTCACTGTCTGGTGTGACTTAATGAGCTTAAGTACATTATCATGGTTGATGATGCTCATGGTTCAAGACTGGCTGCACCTACTATTTTACATGTGAGCTACACCTATGATAGGAGTTCTGCAGTCTGTCCATATGTCCCTATTTGTTACTGCAAGAAAGCTGGACAAAGCCAGAGATAATGGAGGGACAGGGGGCCACAGATAGCTATGAGTTACCTACACAATGGCTAGTAGAACAGCAGGTTGTAACAAGTCAGAGTAGCAACAGGATGTCAAGGCCATCACATAACTGTGTCAGTACTTAGAACATCAGTGGACACCCTCATACACCCTCAAATGTACAGAGTGTTGCAGAATATCCACATTTTTGCCTCATATTTATGGTCCATTTTCCTTAACATTGCATTTTTCTGGCAAACTAGTGGCAAGTCAATAAAGGTTGATGTGAGAAAGTAATTGACAGACAGTTGAGATGCACACCTCATACCCATCAGAACATTCATGCTAATACAAAACATGTTATTCTACCAGCTAAGTTTGTAAGTGCGATATTAAAAACTTGTTTGCTATGTTTGTGCCTGTGTCTGTATACCACTTTTATATATGGCTTTGTCCAGATTTCTGGCTGTAAGACATTGAGAGGTATGGGCACCATGTAGCCTTATAATAACAGTACAACACAAACTGTCTGAGGACAAGAGCAGCCATATAGGATGCAAGGCTGGACATTCTGCAAAACAGGTACAGTCAGAGGTGTGAAGTCTGTAACCCTGTGTGTGGTGTTACATCATATACCCCATTCACAGCATACCTATAACTACATAGAGCAGCAACTGTGTAGAAAGCCAGGAACTGAGGCAGGGCAGGACAAAGGCCCACATATAAGGAGAATGAGGAACTACTGGCCAGACAAATGTAGAAAGTGCAGAATAGAACAGTTATTGCAGTAGCATAGGTTCCTGGCAGTGTATGGAGTCAGTAACCCAAATGTCTGTCAGCGGTCTCTCACGTCAGTCTATAATGATCTATCACCGATGTACCAGAAAATCACATTTCTATGTAAAGTGTACCAGACATATGATGCAAAACCCTATTCAGTCTAATAGACTCAGTACACCCTAGATAAGAGTCAGATATTGCAGACAGCATACAGCCGGGAAATCCCTTGGGCATCATATCAGGGAGGTGCTGGACTGTGTAATCAGGTGCACCAGCCTATTGGCTGTAGCACACAAAATCCTAGACTGGAGTACAGCTAGGTCTGAACTAAAGTCCCTTTGTAAGTACTGATGGTCACACTGGGCATGCTCCTACACTTAGCTAAGGGCAGCCCATGTCTGAAGTCACATCTGACTATGGAACTGATATGTCCATATATCTCTGTGCATATAGACAGATATGTATACCTAACTGTCTGTCCCTATCCCCATCAGACACTATTACCCTTATCTATCAGTATGTAGCACATATACGATATATATGGATCTGTAGCATTTTATATAGACACATATATATAGGTAACATTATATACAGAGAGAGGGAGAGACAGAGAGTGATGTATTGCTGCAGCCACTTGTACATTGATTGTAACCAGTGGCACATGCCATTAGTATGGTGAGCTGTAGTGTGTAATAGTAGGTAGGTATGGTTTCTAATCTCATATCAGCCACCCTGTGTGCATGTGTGTTTGTATAGTTATTCCACATACAGCAGTATGCACACTCCCAACAGACTTATGTCTGTGCAATGGTCACTCATCTTCTAGCCCTGTGACCAGTGGCCTCCCTGTCAACAGCTGCTGATGTCATCCAACACAACAGTAGTGGCAGACACTCTCCAAATGCATAAGCTTCATCAGGCATGTGATAACTACGTAGCACTACAGTATATACAACTAGATAGGTAGTGTGTCCAATCCCAGTAATGGCAACTTATGTGTGTGTGTGTGTGTGTGTGTGTGTGTGTGTGTGTAAGTGCATCCCCTTATAGCAGTGTGTATATCTTGCGTATGTGTGTGCAATGCAATACATTTTATGACCTGTGCCTACCTGTGAATCCCCCCATTAGCTTACTTTACAGGTCCTGCTGATGTCATCCACCTTAGAAGCACAGTTAGACACTCTCCAGACACATCAACTATGTGACGCATGCAATACGTACATAGTATATCCCCTGGTAGCAGTGTGTATGTCTTGTTTTTGTATGTGCAATGTCAATACATTTTAAGGCCTGTGCCTACCTGTGAACCCCTCCCAATGGCTTACTTTACAGGGCCTGCTGGTGTCATCCACCTTAAAAGCACAGGTAGACACTGTCCAGATGCATAAGCTCCATGGTACATGCAACATGTACATTGTACTCTGGTATATGCAACTAAATAGGTAGGGGTTCTACTCCCAGCAACACCAACTTATTGAGTGTGTGTAAGTATATCCTCTTACAGCAGTGTGCATGTCTTGCCTATGTGTGTGCAATGCCAATGCATTTTAAGACCTGGGAACCCCCATTGGTGTACTTTACAAGGCCTGCTGATGTCATCCACCTTAGAAGCACAGTTAGACACTATCCAGATGCATAAGCTCCACGGAGCATGCAATAAGTGCAAAGTACTGTAGTATATACAACTAAATAGTTAGGGGTTCTACTCCCAGCAACAGCAACTTTCTGAGTGTGTATAAGTATATCCCCTTACAGCAGTGTGTATGTCTTGCCTATGTGTGTGCAATGCCAACACATTTTAAGACATGTGAACCACCCATTCGTGTACTTTACAGGGCCTGCTGATGTCAGCTGCCTTAGACGCACAGTTAGACACTCTCCAGACACATAATATACGTGGCGCATGCGATATGTACATAGTACTATAGTAGATACAGCTAGGTAGGTAGGGGTTCTAATCTCAAACCTGGCAACTGTGTGTGTAACAGTTATACCATTTTAATGGCCTGTGCAAACCTATTAATCCCCCAGTGGCAACTTGTACAGTGCCTGCAGATGTCATCCACCTGAATAGTAGTGCCAGACACTTCAAAAACATATAAGCTCCATGGTGCATGATATATGTATGTAGCACTATAGTATGTACAACTAGACAGGTAGTTTTACTCTCAACAAGGTCACTTCATGAGTGTTTGTGTGTGTGTGTGTGTGTGTGTGTGTGTGTGTGTGTGTGTGTGTGTGTGTGTGTGTGTGTGTGTGTGTGTGTGTCTGTATATTCCCTTGACACAGTGTGACTGCATTAGGGCCATCACCTGTCCCACCATGCAGATTGCAGCCTATGTTTGGTCAGGTGTATCCTGGGAAAACTACTAAAACAATACATATGTCCTGAGAGTGTAGGACAACAAACATTTCCTACATTTGTTTAATAGTTGCATAAAGCAGTCATTTTACATCAGAAACACCTTAATGTTATGAGAAATAGCATGATCTAGGCAAATATTACAAAAATAAGCCATCATATTGGCAAAACAAGAGAAGTCCTGTCCTTTGCACTTGCTGCGGGTATGGTGTCTCCTGGCAACTCTCATGATACTACAAGACATGTCCCACATTGGCCATTTGATAAGGTGGCAACCCTAGTCTGTCTTGCCTATGTGTGTACAATATGTATACATGTTCAGGTCCTGTGAGTAGCTGCTGCCCCTAAATAACCCACATATATCTAGGTACGAATGCTTAAGTGCCACTACCCACATTTGTAGGTACTGACCAAGGCTGTGGCAACTGTAAGTTGTGTGATGTCTGTTACTGACCCACCAAATTATATTAACACACTGCAGCAGGGTCTTACATCAAGTATGGACTGGTGTCAAGGTCCTGGCCTCAAACTAAACACAGAAAACTGTACCATCATACCATTCAGCAAAGACATATATGCACTTTTTACCACAGCAACAGAGAACCCCTAAACACACAACCTGTGTTGACACACCTGAGTACTCAGGTTGATAACAATGTCACATTCAAGCATCATGTAGTGACAGGGTCAGAAAAGGCTTGTACGTGGTTTACCTCATATGTACTGGAATTGCATCCAGAAAAAAGGTGGTCATTACCTCTGTTTTGTCCTCAGTCAGTATACAAATAATTTACTACAACACCCTGTTTAGTATGTACCTATACAGACAACTGCACCAACTGGAAAGGCCATGGCAATACTCACAAAGGTGATCCATAGCTTTCAACACATGTCCCTTGCAGACAGACTTGAATCAGTAGTACTCCACTCAGTATTGGACAGGTTGCAAAGAGGTGGGTTGTGTCACACCTAGAAGGTAATGTTGGACCCAGCCCTTCAACAGCTGCCCCATATATGTGAGTCTAACTCCTTGCACATTACCATCACAACAGGCCTAAATCTGATATGCGATATCAACAGAATCTGCTGGAGAGACATGTTTGTCTCCCAGAGGCTGCCATATCTCTGGAATGCACTTCCCATACACATCAGAGTACCATGTAGACTCTCTTACGTGCAATCATGATGAGTGGATGGGAATCTACAGATCTGTCTCAGGGATCCCACCTGTGTCACTCAATGACAGGGGCAACAGGTGCTGATTGATGATTCTGTTGGGGATAAACTAATGGCTAGCCTTGTAAGGGACCCAGGACCATTATGCTAGTAAACTTCTATAATCGTATGAACAAATGATCCTGCTGAACTCCCAGGTGACATGTATCAAGAGTAGCATGCTGTGTCAAGGGGTATGCATGCAAGATTATGCTGTCTGCCCCCATTGTGCCTGACACACTGTTCTACGGATACGCACCTAGGTAACCATCCACATATACAGCCTTACCTTGGTGAAGTCACATAACTGTATTGTTACCATGCCATCCTGAGCCCCTGTATTGTCAACAGGTCCTCATGGCATAGACACATAGACACTTGGAACAGAAACAGGTCTGGGATACAACAGTCAGTTGGCAATACTAACAGCAATGCAGCATCATGGAACAAAGGCACATACACTTTGATGTGTACTCATGACACATGCCAGCAGACAGCACCTTACAGGGCATAACACTATTGCACTGCCATTAACTGTACTATAGTCACCCTGTGCATCAGGCACATATTTGCATGTCCCTGCATCGATGGTATGGATGACAGAGATGTGGCACAAGTATCATCACATGCACAGGGTGTGATGTGGGGTTGCCAAAGGCCTAGGCTGTGCCACACAGTTGACATTGTGTGTGTCTGGAGGGGTGCTGGTCAGTTGGGCCGTAAAAATGAGCTGTGTTGTCTGGTGGTGACCTGAATGTAACAGTGATGTGTGAGTGTGCATGTCTACATAGTCATGCCACATACTAGCCCTACACGAGGGTATGTTGGACAGCTGTGGGCTGTACATGGCTGAATGTACAGTTAACCATATCCAGCCATGAACATGGGATGTGTCACTGCCAGGAATAGCACTGGTACCACCAAGCCCAGGGTCAGATGTGGTACTACTTGCTGATGGTAACTGGTGTCTGCTGGGTCCGTGTCTCTCATGGCACCACCCAGTACCACGTCCCCATGTTCTGCCATGTTGTGGTGTGGACAGCACCCTCCCTTTGGAAGTGCTGGTGGTACTGCCACTACGGGAGTGTGACTGTGCATGGCCACATAAGTTCTCAGCTGATGTTGTTGCTGATCTACATCCACGCGATTGATGCCCTACTCCTACCACATTTTCAAGCACAGACATTAAATGGTTAAAGAGTGACAATGTCTCACCCCACCATCTGTCCACTACATTGGTGAAATGATGTAAGGCATCACCAATGCCATGGATGGAGTCATGGATGCCAGGCAATGATGCAGCCATGATTCTGAGCATCCATCTGGTGTTGCATTCAGAACATGCCTGTGCCTCCATGACAGACCAAAACATGCATTGGGTGACACCTGATGTGACACCTCTGAAAAGTGGTGGACGGGCAGCAGTCCTCCTTCAAGCACCCCTGTCAATCTGCCTATGTGGAACTTCACCAGCTGTCTGGCTATGGCTATGCTCTACAATCACAGATGCATTAGTCACCACACTCTCCTGTTTGATGCCACCACCGTCTGACTGTTCAATGTCTGTGGCTGCAGGGGACTGGGTAAGTGTGGGCATACTGACTGTGTGTAGGGATATTGGAGGAGGAAGTGGGATGTCAACCCATGGGACAGATTCAGCTCCCAAGAATCCCACCTGTACCTCACTATGGCCACCACCAATCATCAGAGTCCAATGAGGCACTGACATCAGGTTGTGAGGGGGTTAAACTCCAACCACCATGGTCACCTGTGAGTAGGAACACAACATGACTACATTAATTCCTGCAATATTATGTCTGCTGATAAACACACACACACACACACACACACACACACACACACACACACACACACACACACACACACACACACACACACACACACACACATACACATACAGGTGAGGCACCACATACCACACCTTATTACTGATCCCATGCACAACACAGAAGCAGACCACAACAGACACTGACAAGACAGCCCCTTAACAACATGAAGTGCAGCTAAGTCCAGTTAATGTTGCTAGTACTATAAACCTGTGAGAGGAGCAACATGTCAGTATATGTAATTGACCTTCACCTAAAACACAGTGCACCTGTTTCCACCATACTAATGCCCCCTTTATAGCAGACTGCCTAGACCTTCACAAAAAATGTGCAAATATGTTACAGCTCCTGCAAATATGCTACTGTGATTGTCGATGTAATACACTGCAGTGAACCCCTCCACAAGTGAACATACAAGTATTGCAATATGGCTAAGTTTCACAGTTGTGTCCATGTCAAATTGGCAGCCCTTAACATACCTATGGTATAGATGAGACATAACAGTTTCACACTCACCGGCTACAGGATATTAGAATCCGGCCACATCAGATGTACCTATGGAATTGTGGGGGAGAGGTATCATCAGCAGACATAAAAGTGGCATTGGTACAGGATAATATATGCATATATCAACATGTACAGTACGAAATGTGATACTGCCACATTGCTGACATTCACACTATGTGTGCACACGTGTGCATTACAAATCCCACCAAATGCAGATTGACCTTACATTCGTGTACAGGTATGCAGAGGATGCAACTATGACTGCTACAGTGACCACAGGAGGCTCTGCCACCCACCTCCATGACATATGGGGTGATGTATCTTTGCAAGCTGGTGGAACTGCCTCATGTACACAGACAACCATCTACAAACACCACCAAGGAACACCATTTGTGAGAGATGGAATGACATTAGGAACCTACAGTCCATGTTATCTCCCTCTCAAGCCCACATATCTGGCACCAAACAGGTTCTCGACACAATCAGTACAACTCACACACCACCCACACCTACACAACACACACCCACATATGCATTGGTCCTCAACATACACACCCACAAACAAAGGAGACCTCTGAGGCAAAGACACATGTGAGCTCTACAGCCCTCCACAGCACATCCCACTCATAACCACACATATGTGACCCACAGCCACAAAGGCATCACCATTAGTCAAACATATTAGTCATGGGAGACTCCATTGTGAGATAAACACATGTGTGCCTCTCAGCAGGCTGTATATGGGGAAGGTGACAGTTACTTCTCTGTCAGTTGCCAGAATCTGACATGTTACATATGCACTGCTATCTCTTAACAACATGTACTGCTATGAGTCTGTCGCAGTCCATGTTGGCATGCCTGACCTGAGATGTACCTCGCTGGACTATATGCAATGAGACATGATTGAGCACGCTGATTATGTGTCCCAGGCAGGTACTAGGGACTAGCCTTATGCAGCATTCTGCTGACACCCAGAATGATGCTGCAATACAATCAGAAAATGACTGACCTTAACAATTGGCTTGGTTTCTGATGCCATTCCAGGGGAATCCAATACCTGGCAGCATGGGATGATATGATCAACAGACCATGATGCTTTGCCAAAGAAGGCTTCCGTCTGTCTCAACTGGCCTTCAGGCATCTGGCAAGGGTTCTTGCCAACCCCATATTGCCTTTATTAGGAAAAGTGGAAGGTTAACACTACTAACATATAACTGTCAGCACATCACAAATTAAAGGCTATGCTGTTAAATGCTAGGAGCCTAACCATGAATCTGTGCTCGTTTCAAGCAGTCTTAACCCTGGGAAATGCTGACATCTGTGCAGTCACAGACACATGGTTCAAAGCTGCAGAGAGCACCCCAACCTTACATGGTCAACCATCCTATCATACAGTCATACCCCAAGGTGTGGGCAGTAAAGTCATGGGATGTGGGGTTTCACTATATTTGAAAGACATACACACCTCCAAGCTATTCAAAAAAAAAAGATGCACAGGGAACACTGCAGTGGCAGTTAACCATTGCATAGACACCAATTCAAATCATAGGTAGCTACCAACCCCCACGTGTGACCAGGAATCCCATTCTGCCTATATGGACCTGATCATCTCTGTCAGGATTCAAGTCTGTACCCTGATCCTGGATGACTTTAACTACCCAAACATACATTGTAGGATGTACTCATGCCAGCACACAAATACTCAGAGATCAATCAACAGTGGAAATCCAAAGACCTTGGAGCAGCTAGGTGCTACCTTCACATGAGGTAAAGGTCTTTGGAATTAATATTAAACAAAATGGGCAACCATTGCAGCATCCCTACAGTATCATCCTCCTTAGTCAAACCAACCATAAAGCGGTCACGTTTGCAGTCACCATCTCCCACAATACCCATCTAGCTGGGGTCAGACATACAAACAATTCCATAGTTGACTCTAGCCTCCTGAGGGATGGTATAAAAAGCTTTGCAGTCCCCACCCCCTCTGTAGGAACTGCCACCAATATCCAAAAAATACACAAAAGTGCCATCCCTGATTTGTATCCATGCATGGAGTCAGGTATACCAGACAGGACTTCATAATCCTCGGCAAGTATATGTAAACCTGCATGGTGGACATCTGCAATAAATAGTGTCTATAACAGGGATGACCCAGAATGTGCAGGTGTCCAAGCTGAAGCAATGTCTCCTTAACCTGTACAAGGAAATAAAAGCACTACTGGAATCCTGTAAAGCAAACACCAAGCCCACATTGGCGACTTCCACTACAGACAATCATATCTCTTTCTTCATGTATCTCTGCAACATCAAAGGAAGCACTCAGATCTGCTCAGTAGTTGTGGTCAAGGAAACCAGACTTGCTATAAGTATAGCATACCTGATGCCTGACAGAGTAAGTGTAAGCTTCACTCCAGTCCCTGCTTCAGTACATCAGGACATTCCCAGTACCTTCCCCCTTCCCCTTGTATGTAGGGAACAGGTCATCACTGCCATCTCATAGTCATGGTATACAGTCACCATGGGAGCTGAGCACATCACAGGATGCATCCTGCATGACTCCAAGCATGACCTTGCAGCACCAGAAGGCACTGTATTCAACCAAATCCTGACTACTGCCTATGTCTCAGCCAAGAGGAGGACACCCACTATCACTCCTTTACACTAAGGTGGTTTGTCCACCAATCTGGCATATTATAGACCTATCAGCCTAACTAAGCTGATCTGCAAAACCATGGAACAGTTTATAATAAACCTCATTAACAAGGACATTGGTGACCTCCACACACTCAGTGACACAGAGTTAGGCTTTGTCAAGGGGTATCATGTCTGTTACATTTGGTTGACCTCTATGACACAGTCACTAACACCATTGACGAGGGGGAGACAGTGCACACTGCCTACCTTGACCCAGTCAAAGACTTGCCAGCATTTACCACTTGCACATAACAGATATATGCTCCCAACTAGCATCAGTCCATATGTTACCAGATAGGCAGCACACTGGCACACTGACAGGACCCACCTAGTCTACATAGGAGAAGCTACCTCAAGCGGTAGACCAATAAATAGTGGCATAACCCAGTGTTCTGTGTTTGGGCATCTGTTATGTGTGATTTAACCTTCTGAGGTGCAGAGTACAACCCGTGGGCTATGGCCGACCATCTATGCAGAAGAATGCATGCTGGGTGCTGTCACCACATTCCCTACTGATGTGGACATCTGCCAAGGTCTCACGCAGACACATGGCTGGTGCCAGAAACATGGTCTCAGGCTGCATACCATGAAATGCAGCATTATCCCCTTTGGGGAGAGTGATGTCCCCACATATTATCACAGTACTAACAACATCCTAAGCATGCAATCAGTCGAGGGTGATTTGTACACACAGGTTGACAGCAACATGGCATTTGACCACCATGTTGCTTCTGTTGTAAGGTGTACATGTGCCTGATATATGTGGACCCTCTTCCAGACAAATGTGGATGTCTGGAAAAGAGTTGGACAATACATAATGGTTGTTATCACACTGTGGGGAATCTGGCTGTCACACACCAAACACCTCAGAAAACAGTTGTGGTACATTAATATCTGGAACTGTATTAATTTCCTTACGTTGCATGCTTGATATCTACACTCTGTTGCTGAGGCAGATCCTATGTTCACACACTACTACTGGCTATAACCTGCTGTCTTTCTGTAGGGGGTCAACAGGTATGTTAGCCATAGCTCTCAGGTGATGAGATACATGTGTGGAGTACATAGAGACCTATCCAGAATACATCAGGAACAGTGAGGGACACCTGGAAAATGAACTATGCTTGTATGACATTCACAGACTGAGAGGAGTAGACTGACAATACATCATGTTATATGTCAGCTGTATCCACCAGTACTTACTGTCCCTATTGTCTATTACACAATCAGGTACCATGCATACATGAGCTGACCATTGCTGGGGGGAGTTAGGGGCCAGAGCTGTGATCTATGTCACAGCTGACAGAGCCAAAATGAAGCCTGTAGGTGCTGGACAGCTGACTAACAGTAACATGTCATTCCATGATATATAATAAAGACCTAGTGTTGCAATCCCTATTTCCCATAACTGCATTCCCCTATCTACATCCCATTACTTGGGGAATTCTGTTACATACCTGGTATACTGCTGTACTCCTTTATCTATAGAAATCCTGTGATATAATACTAGTATAGTGCAGTCTGTCTTCATAAACAAAGTCACAGACCTGTGTACAATAGGCAGCAGCTTGCCTTTTCAAGGTAATGCTCATGAACAGGTGATTGCCTGTGCACCAGTCTGTGGCTCACACTTGCTAATTGCATCTAGAACAGCTGGGTTACATTTTCATTAGCCAATGACATGGCAGCACAGTGTTATAGTTCAGACCTTCATGTAGGCCTAGGCCCTTTTCCTGGCCTGTGAGAAGGACATTATTGAGTTGTGGGGGCTACAGCATCAAAGAGGGCTGGTAGAAATACTGTCCACTCTTTGGATTTATGTGGTATGTCCAAAGTTTTGCATGGTATGTTTGGCCATTGTGAACAGACTTTCTGATTATGTGGCAGTTTACTGTTTAACAATATGGGCTGAGGTCAGTAAGGAGACAAACAGATGTGAGTGTCATACATCATTTGCATCAGAATATGCATGCTGCTGCAGTAGACACTGGTCTTTCTGTTGTGTATGTTTATAGGGGAAGACTGTGACACATGTCCATTTCACTTGATCATTCCCCCCACCCCTTTCTGTATTGGTGTTGTGTGGATCCCTTGTTCTAGGTGTTTGGGTGGTATGGTAGGTCTGTAGCAGGTAGCTGAACATACTGCTGCATATGTTGCAGGCTGCAGCTGCTGCATTCTGCCCACGAGTCATACTAGGGATTATGAACACACTGGGGGACAGCTACCTGTATATGTGAATGAGGGAGCAGTGTCAGCTTTGTTGTCACAGCATAGCCAGGATGATGGTACCCATAACAGTCCAGGTGAGGCATGTGCCTCAGGTACATACGTTATGTAATAGTGCCATCCAGAGAGTGGTAGACGACATTTAGGATGCATATACATTTTTTTTTTATCGTCTTGGGGAGAAGTGTGTCCCAACCTAAAGGCCTTTGCCATGGTAATATGGGCGACAGTGACTGCAGTAGCAGCAACCGGTTCTGTTTAAACTTGCAGGGCTCAGTCATGTATTTGTTGTTTGGACAAGCATGTACCTGACATTCAACAAATTGGAATTGATGCCATCACTATGGGAGGCAAAATGTACAGCATGCTGGGAATGACAGCAGTAGCAGCATCTGGTTCTGCTTAAAATTGCATGTGTTAGTCAGTTATTTGTTGTACTGACAAGCATGTAGTTGATGTGCAACAGGCTGGAATAAAAGCCAGGACTGTGGGTGGCAAAATGCAAAGCATGCCAGGAATGTAACAGATTGAGCTACTGAGTCAATACTACAACAGGTGTATTTGCAAGACATATGTGCATGCATACAGTCTGTTACACAGGATTGTCATGAACATATGTGCTCATATGGGTATGACATGTAACACTGAACTGTCTGTCATGATATTTTAATCTCAATCTGTACTGACTTGCAAATACTTAGGTTCATAGTTCATAGTTCATAGTTTAGTACTAAGCTAACTGCCCTTGCGAGCCATTTTAAGCCTAGCCAATTATTCCTTGTGAGACTCAAACCCTGCACCTTGTGTTTGTAAGGTAAACACCTTAGCCATTGAGCCACCCTCCCAACCTTTGGCACAGAGAATAGGTTTTGTGAAAACTGTGCCAAAAGTAAGTAGCACAACTGTGGACATTCTGCAACAATCTGTGCATTTGTCAGCTCTACCTGATATCCTAGGCCTAATGTACATCCATCAGGATTTATTTGGCTGTATACTGGTTTGGTGTCTGCATCACAGTCATTTTCCCCATTATATGTACAACCAGTATGTCAACGGCACTATGATATGCGTATGGAAACACCAGGTACACTTTCTAGCTAAGTGGTGTAGTGGGTTAATGCACTATGCTGTAGTTAACACGGTCCTGTGTTCAAGAGTTGGCAGGGGTGAATCATTTGCTAATGTGCATCACTGATAATAAGGATATGTGTATGGAAACACCTGCTATGCTTTGGAGCTAAGTGGCATAGTAGTCTAATGCTCTCTGCTGTATTTACAGGGTTCTGGGTCCAATACTTGCTGGGCTAACATTTTTTCTGATGTGCATCACTGATACTCAGGATAAGTTTATGGAAACACCTGCTGCTCTTCAAAGCTAAGTGGTCTAGTGGGCTAATGCACTATGCCCTAGCTGGCCATGGCCCTGGGTTTGAGACTTGGCAGATGTGATCATTTTGCTGATGTGCAGAACAGTGTCAGAAAGACAGAGGTTGATTAAAGAAGTCTTGAGCAACTTTAAGTGGGTTTAAGCTTGTTTGCGTGACTTAGAGTGATGCACAGTGATGTTTAGCTCTGCTTAAACCCACTCTAATTCCAAAAAAAAAAGAAAAAGGGGAGATAGTAAAGTGGTAAAATGGGAGCAAGTAGGGAGAAAAACAATGTGAAGGCAGGTAGGGATATGGAGGACAGGAGTAGGAAAGGACCATAGCTCTCCATTTCATGTACAGCAACAGCTGTTCATGTTCTGGGCAATTTGGTATTTGGAGCTTCACATCCCTGAGATAGTGGTATGGGTGACATAACTTTGTTGATTAATTGCTATAATGATTGATTGTGGGCAGTGTAGGTGTGGGGTAAATGGAAAGCTATGTATGGGACAATATTTGTTTTGTGGGACAGATGCCCATTTTTTTTTAAGGAGAGAGTGGAATGTTGGGGAAGGGATATAGGTACGTGTGGGGAGGTAAGTTGGGTAGGAAAGGTAGCATTTGCAAACAGACAAGACAACAAACAGAGGTGGTGCATGACACATGAGGGGGGTAAACACCTTGAAAGGGAAGGGTGTTGTGGAATAGGACAACCAAGTGACCTCAGATGGCAACAGTGGGATTGAGCTCTCCACCCATGGGCAGTCACCACTGCTCCTTCACAGCCCTGAAGTTGGCTGTTCAGGGGGGCTGTGCGCTGGAGCCAGCCTGCTTCTCCAGGTTGGCTAGTCTGCCCTCAATCCAGCACAGTTGATTGTCAAACTCTTGCTGCACAATCCTGCACACCATGCCTGGTAGCTGTCACTGGGTGACCATTCACTCTCCACGCCTTCTCCCGGGGGCAGGCCCCATCTCCTGAGGCAGTTCCACCCATAGATGGTGCAGGACCGGCAGAAGGGGCAGCTCCATGTTGGGTCACAGACATGCTAGGACTCAGTACCATGGCTGGTTGAGGTAGGGTAGGTGAATCTGCAGGAACCAGATTACCCAGTCGAGCTATGGTGTTGAGGTGTTTCACAGTGTATAGGTTAGTAATGAAGAGAACATGTGGTTAGTTGTAACAGCATGCCTGAACAAATCACATAACCCAGTAATGTAGCATTGCATAGCATATAGAACACTACAATAACTGAGATAACAGTCAGTAGTGTAAAAGCATGCCAGTAACAGTTATGGCATAAGGCCAACAACATACGTAATTCAACATGTCATGTTAGCATGCAACCATTATAATACATAGCAATAATAAAACACAAGGCTCAACATAACATTTTGAGAACAACATATGTTAAAAGTATACCATACCCGATGTATAGGAATAATAAATTATGATGCAGATAAGGGGTGGGGGGAGAGAGACATACATGCAATTACTACCAGTATAGGCTATACTGTTTGCAACATAACTCTTATATACTCTACAGGTCTGCCCTTAATTTATGTATACATGTGCCCTATAGCTTCTGTAGCACTTGCATATCTCTCAAGTTATCTGCATGGGACAGTATGGGCCAAGCTGTAACACCTACAGGTACACAACTACAGGGGACTATTACATGTCAGGGGAACATACGTGACTACCAAGGTGTAATGTGGACTGATGTAGTGTGACTGTGTTATTGAGATAAATCAAGTAGCTGTTAAATCTGTGTCCCGGGATTTGTCAAAAGGGATCACAGTCCATGACAGAGTGACACTCAGGAGACATGTATCGTGCATAGTACAGAGAGTTTATGCTTATCATGCCCTCTTTGGCAGGCATAGGGTTAGACTTTCAGCAGACATTCACAGACACACTAGATATACAGCCATAGTTTTATTTGTTTTAACAACTTGTATTAGTATTGTACTTGTTGACTTTTTATTTACTGCAGCCGTATCACCTTGCTGAGCAATGCTGTTAACACTTTGGTACACATGGACACACGACTTAGTAACCCATTTGAACAGCTACTACATACATTTATTTATCTATAATTCCACTGGGGAGAACATCTGTTGACAATACATAACAGTTTCTATTAATATTTAGTAGTACTTGTCCCTGGATTTGAACCCCGGTCTGTGTGTGACAAAATGCATATCAAATCTACTGTTTATCACACTGAGTTGCTGATCCACTGCTGATTGCTGATTGAGTAATATATGCCTAGAGCTCACCTGGTAACACACTGTGACCTGGTAATAGAGATTGAGTGGCATACAAGTCTGCAGTGACACTTGAACACACATGCAGGAGATTCATGCATGACAGAGATAGTAGGTGAACTGTGCATTAATACGTGGAATGCAAGTGTATACATTTAACCCCTAGTGTATGGGAATAAGTGTGATGTGTACAGACCATATCAGAGTGCTGGGTTGCCTACCTGACCCATATACAGTTGCAGATGGTATAGTTGCACTCTCCAGCTATTACAGTTTCATACGTACCTGCAGCATCATAACTAAGTTCAGGAATGCATATAGCTGAAATGCAATGGTTAGCACAAGACAATCCTGAGAGAAACACACTATAATATCTTAGCCATTACTATTCTAGGTACAGATCTTAGTGCAGAACAAATATCATAATGCATTATATCTTGTAGTACAGCTCCACATCTGCACTTTAGCACAGCAGTTCTTTATCACCTTACCTTCTGTCACTTCATGGTATTACTCATGTGTTTACTTCACATAACTTGTGATACTTGATTTCTTGACCAACAGCCCAAAATACACACATTTTGTAGAATACAGCTTTGTTAGGGATAACAGGAAACAGTGATTGGTATACATCTAACAGTCTTTAGAGATGAACACTTTAGATAATGCAGGTGTTGTAAGACAGCTGTTATTCCACAATTTATGCAGTAGTAACTTTATTTCCTTCACAATTCTGAATGCAGTTGAACTTTCTATTTTATTAACATTGTGACTGAGGTTGAACTTTATGTCCTTAAAATTATGAATGCAGTTGATGCAGTTGTACTTTATTACATTAACATTACCATTACTAATACAGTATAAACTTTTATTCCTTTAACATTATTAATGCAGTTGTAAATTTCTTTCCTTAACAGCAGCAGGTTTCATCTATATTGAACTGCACCTGGCATTACTCATTTATATCAGTCCAGGTCTATGACCACATTCATTGCAGTACACTCAACACAGAATATATCTACTGGCAATCACTACTGTACTCGTTTTTATTTATATTACTATAGATTGCAAGATATATCTGTACTCATCACACTCACAGTGCAATCTGGCCAGGCACCCTACATGGGTCTCCAGGTTATGAGCTCTCTCCTCTGCAGCTGTGGAGAGAGAAAAACACCATTATGCGTACCTGTCTATCACATATTCATACTAGAATTTGGTAAAACAATGCTTACAATACTTACAAACTTGTGGGGGCACTGTCAGCCCGAGCATCTTGGATCCAAGTGGCCAACAAATCCCCTTTTCTGTACTTTTGGTCATTATAATGGTGATGAACCTGCTCACCTGTGTGGGAATACCAGTTGCCCTGATGAGGTCATGTGCCAGCCAGTCCAAGGCCACTGATTTGTATTCCAACCCCTGGTACTGGCCCTGCAGCAGCCAGATGTCGTGATCTATTACAAGGAGTCCAGTTATGACCATAGAATCCAAAATGCCCCACCGTTGCACCCAGGCACCCTCTCCAGCTCCTGCCATAGTCTCTGTCAAGGTGCATGCTCTGTCTATGGAGATAGCTATTCCTATAACATTCTTTCCTATAGATTTCAATTTCCAGAATGCCTCTATCTTTTTGAAGTATCCTGACATCCAGATATTCTATAACATCATAGGAATGCTTCATTGAAAATTTAAGGAAGCTGGTACTATTATCTATTTGTGGAAGAATGATAGGAATGAGTCTACATCACCTCACCATAAAATAAAGAGATCATCCACAAATCTCCTGTAGAACTTCAGATGCCTTCCCATCTCAGTGAGTAGGAATTATTTCTCCCACATAGCCATAACAATATTTGTGTAGCCATTTGCACATGAAGTGCCCATCCTTTTGTCTATGTCTATGATGTTATAGAATATCTGGATGTCAGGATACTTCAAAAAGATAGAGGTGTTCTGGAAACTGAAATGTATAGGAAAGAATGTTATAGGAATAGCTATCTCCACAGACAGAGCATGCACCCGAGACATATATTTAAGAACACTGTAAGAGGCCAAGGTCTGAGAGCATCAAGACTCACAGCTAATCAAACTAAGTATGAGGAAGAGATCAAGAACCTGAAGGAAAGGTTCATACATAGAGGGTATAGTGAGAAAGAGATTCATCAGTCATTAGTGGGTCTGTCTGAGGCAAGGGAAGGAACAGGTAAGCCATATTTTTCAGATATGGATACCATCATAGATGGAGGAATTATTAGTCAAAAACCTATGAGAGTACTAGTATCCTACTCGAGTAACATTAGATCTCTACAGGAAGTATATCGAAAAAACTGGAATATACTATGTGCTGATGATGATGTTAAAAGGCTGGTAGGTGAGACCCCGAGATTTGCGTTTAAGAATAAAAAAATCTATAAAAAGATTATTATGTAGACCACAACCCATGGAAACAAGAAGAGAAAATGCAGTCAGATATGGAACCTTCCCCTGTAATAAATGTAATTACTGCACCTTTGTTGACACTGGAAGTAGATTTCTACATTCAGATATAAAGAAGGAGTTTACCTTCAGAATATTAGCTAACTGTGACAGTATGAATATTATATACTTGGCACACTGCACAGTCTGTCCTGCCTTCTACATTGGAATGACAATGCGAAGGCTGAGAGACCGAATGAGTGAGCATATATATGATATCACCAGAGGAATAGAGACACATGCCTTAGCCAGGCATGTGAGGGACCATGATGAGACATACAAATTTTTATTTTTAGTAATAGATAAAGTGTATACCGACAATAGAGGTGGAGATGTTAGGAATATAGTAGAAACTAAGAAACTAGAATGGATTATAAGGCTACGAGTTAACATTGGGGTAGGCCTGAATGACAAAATTAATATTAAACCCATTCTTCTAAATAGAGATTTAAAGAAATAGTAGGTAGTACCCCTCCCCCCTTCGACCTTTTATACTTTTTTATACTTTTATATTGTATGTATTAAGTTGTATGATGTGATATGCTGTTTCTGTTGTCAAGCTGTTATTAATTTTAAGCTTTTAAAATTTTTCACACTAGGTATCAAACTTTTTATACTAGGTATATGGTTTTAAGGATTAATTGGGTAGTTGATGGCAATGAAAATCTTGGTATAAATGCTGTGTTTTACTGTTCTTTGATTGTCTGATGAAGTGGCTGGTGCCACGAAAGCGCTCACCTGTTTTACTAATAAAGCTGTTATTCTATATAGCCATGGCTGCTACTTCCTGCTTTGTTTTTTACTGTTCATTTCATTGTTGTTGGAGGTAACTCTTGCCAGCACCATTTGTTTTTTACTGCGGACTTAATGATGATGATTGCACTTGTGCAACTGTCATGGCTTGGAGAACTGTTCTTTCATATATTGATGACTGGACTGATGAATTAAATAATGTTAGGCATAGAAGAAATAGAACATATTTAGGAAATGATGCATCTATTTTCTGCAAAGATCATTCAAGCCGTATGAAACAAGACAATGCCCCTGACAACTTTGGAATCCCGGATGCAAGTATGCAGCAATCTGAGGATTCAGTTTGTTTTGAAGGAAACAAAAAAGAAAGAAAGGAAGAAGTTCTCAACAAATAAGGGAGAAAAAGAAACTGATTAATGGCTGTAAAGGAAAGAGAATATGCAATAAAAAGGGCACTGCTTTGTTATGTAAGACACAGGTTACAGGGAATGATGATATTTTTATATCAGAAAGCCTTCAGTCTATAGAAAAAGTCATAATTTTTCCAATGGAGAAGGTAGAAAAAAGAAGCAAGGGGCAGGTGAAAAGGAAGAAACCAACATTGAATGTCAAAGGATTGAAGAACATTACTGTAAGAAAAAAGAAGAGAAAGACAGATGTTGACTACATAGCTCAAGCTATGGATTTACAGTACCAGCTGGATGAGAATGAAAACAGTGGGATTAATAAGACTAATAATGATGAAGATTTCTCCTTTGTAACAATTGATATAGCAGATATCACTGTATTTGAAGCTGAGGGTTCTTCAGAGTTGACCAGCAAACATATTCTTGTAATTGGAAATTCAATTATTAGAGGAACTGATACTTATATTTCCAGAGATGATAATGAACATCGAATAGTGTTATGCTTGCCAGGAGCAAGAATAGAAGATGTGAGACAAGCTTTGGAACACCTTAATGTAAGGAATTATGGATCTGTTTTTATTCATGCTGGTACAAATGATGTCACCCACAAGGATTCTCTGACTGTTAGTAGGGAACTGACAGCCATCTTAAATAGTATAGCTTGTACTAATATTAGGACATATTTTTCACAAATCACCTATAGAAAGGATAGTCAGGTCACTGTGAATTAAAAGATGTTTTGGGTAAATACCTACATGGAAAAAATGTCCTGTTTTAAAAAATGGATATGTGTAGAGTATCCAAGCTTAGTTTGGGGCACACATGAGTTCAGACAGGATGGTGTGCATTTGCCATCAGGGAAGAGAATTTTTGCAGCAGATATTTTGCAGAATTTTACAAACACTAGGCAGGATTTTTGCCCGATCGAAAATTTAACAGTTCACAGATAGCAAAATTTGATGCATTTTTGATGATTGTTAATGCTAGGAGCATTAATAATAAAAGTGTTTTTTTATTGGAAAATTTGCTATATTCCCACAAGATTGATGTTGTTATTGTTTGTGAAACATGCTTAAAGAACAATGATGGGACACCAGTTTTGTCAGGGTATAAATGTTTTTACTGTAACAGACATTCTAACAAAAAATCAGGTGGAGGTGTTATGATAGGGATTAAAGATAGCTATAAGACCTGTGATTATTACCTGTTCAGTGGTAATACCAATACTATAGACTGTGTAACTGTGACAATAAAGACAACCATGGAACATATAACAATTGTTGGAGTGTACAGAATGCCAAAGTCAAGTGCATATGAACTGTAGGAATTCATACATTTCTTGCATGAAACACAAGAGGGAAGAATAATATTAGCTGGGGACTTAAATTTACCAAAAACACATTCAACAACATTAGCAAGGAAATTATTCACAGCATATATTCAGGAACAACAATTGCTTCAGATTGAAAAAAGCCTACCAGAGGATGGAACCTACTAGACATTGTTTATGTTTCCAAATAAATTACTGTAACTTCAAGTCAAGTTTTACCATCATTGATGTGCAGTGATCATGGGGTTATAAAGGTTAATTTTTTGATAGATAATTCTGCCAAATTGAAATCTAAGCCAATGCACAGAAGGTTAATTACAGATTATATGGAAGCAAAACAGTCACTGTGTAAAACTAACTGGAATGAGATGTTCAGTGGGAAAACTGCAGATGGAGTGTGGAAAGTTTTGAAAGAAATTGAATGAAAAAATCAAACAAATGTTTAATATCAGGATCTAGGCATACAACATCAGTGGGATATATTTCCATAAGAACAAGATATCTGATTAAGGTGAGAGATACATAGAAGAGAGGTCGGACAACAACTTTGAAAACTGAAATAAACAAGCTGGACAAACAGATTAAGCATAGTTTGAGACAAGATCAAGAAAAATTTGAAGAAAATTGATATATAGATATTGAGCATAATAAGAAACCTTTTTATAGATACATAAGATGTGAAAGGAGTAAAGGTGCAAAAATTGACAAACTGTGCAGATTCTAAAAATTATTCTCAGACACAACAGATTATAGATATATTTACAAAATTTTATGCAAAACAGTTTGGCTTCACAAATGGGGTGATAAGTTGTTCGGGTGACATCCAGTTAACTCCAAGTACTAGAATCAAATTAGATTATATTGAAAAAGAACTGAGCAAACTAGATTGAAACAAAGCACAGGGAGGGGACAGAATTAGTAACAATAACCTGAGAACAGTTCAGCAAGAACTTAAATTACCGCTGTATCTATTATTCAGTAGGTCATATAAATATGGGGAGATTCCTCAAGATTGGAGACATGCGCTTATTTAGCCTGCCTTTAAGGGAAAGGGGAGTAGGACAAACCCAGAGTCATATAGACCCTTAAGTGTAGTTTCATGTTGTGGAATAACAATGGAGAAGGTAATATTGGATAAGTTATTATTGGAACTGGATATGTTGGGACTTGAAACCATGTATCAGCATGCATATGTTGAAAATAGATCTATTACCACCTGTAACATGATGTTCTATAACAATATAATAACAGCTGTGAATGAAAAATTGTGCTGTGATGTAATTTATATAGATTTAACTTCAGCATTTGACAGGGTCATACACAAAACACTGAAAAATAAATTAGTACAACTAGGTATCAATGTACTCTTGATAAGATGAATAGCTGCATGGCTTACAAATAGGACATGGCAAGTATCATACAGCAACTGGACAGGTGAAATCCTTGGTTACAGTCAGGGTGTCCCACAGGGATCTGTCGTAGGCCTTTACTTGTTTAGATTATATCTTTCTGACCTAACCTTTTCATCTGAGGTGTCCTACAGTCTATATGCAGATAACCTGAAATTGGGTAAACTGATCACGTGTCACAGATAAGGTATGTCTGCAAAATAACTTGACTAAATTGGTCATTTGGGCACAGGAGAATAATATGCTGATAAATACATCAAAAACTAAGCATATGAGATTTGGGAGACATAAATTGAAAGGTGAATATTTAATGCAGCACACAGTGATTGAAATTGTAGACTCATTTAAGGACATGGGCATATGGGTAGATTCAGCTATGAATTTGTCTGATCATGTCAGCCAATTGGTTAATGATAACTATAGAACTATAGGTTGTATAAAACAGATTTATAAAGTCTAGGAAATCAAAAATAATGAAGTCATTGTTTGTTAGTTACATTAGACCCAAACATGAGTATGGAATAACAATATGGAAACCCTATAAGAAAACAAGCATGAGTAAACTGGAAAGAGTACAGTGGCAATATACTAAGGGCATCCATGGATGGGAAAATTTAAGTTATTATGAAAGACTAAAATATCTGAACTTGTACAGTGTCTCTTACAGATATCTAAGAGGAGATCTTATTCAGGTATATAGAGCATTTAGAGACAGCTACTTCTGGGAATGTTTGGGGTTATCAAAAAGTACTAGAGAATCATCGGACAAGCTATGTAGAAGATTTTATAGGAATGAGAAGTGGACTGACTGGTTCTCTGACAGAGTAGCCAATGCATGGAACAGACTACCAAATTACATTAAAGCAAGTACTAGTTTAGATATTTTTAAGAACAGCCTGGACACTTATTATGGGAACAAGTGTTTTGATATATCGGCAAACTACAGGGTCATTAATGCCTGTGCATGAAATATTTGTAGGTATGTATGTATGTATGTATGTATGTTGGGTTGCTGTTGTTGAAATTTAACACACCTTTCCTTTTATTTTGTTTAGTTTCTTTGACACCCTTTCTCCCTTCCTCCTGATAGAACAAATTATACCCACAAATGTGTCTCTTTTACATCCTAAACTTTTCTTTTCATGACAATTACATTATCTAGGCTGTTTAGTTTACTTTTTCTGTTAGTAAAACGTTGCAATTACTTAATCTGATATGACTATAGTTTTCTTCTGTTATAAATAGGCAGTATTCTATGTCATTCTGTTGCTATATTTTGGTTTGGTATAACATGCTTATGAGAGAAAGGCTATCATGTTTTTGTATCCTGATCATCATAGATTAAACAGACTGTGGCAGTATTTTTTTTTTCACAAATAAAGATTTAACTCTACCATATATTGTTTTGTGTTTGTTTATAAGAAGAAATATTATCCCGTAGCGTGGTCAGTGTACAACCGCAATAGAGTGTCTAAGAGGCCTTCTGCTTCTTAATGTCAGGTGTCGCAAGATGTTTTGATGGTCTGGCATTATTCAGTACTGCCCATCATAGTGAGCAGCATTTATTATTTAAACTAAAAATGTGCACTGAAAGATTTCCTGCCTCACACTGTTCTGTAAGGTTATAATACTATTGTTTTAATTTGTAAGTTACCATAAATCTCTTAGATCTACGGAACCATAATTCTGAATTTCTGTTATCCTGTCATTATTTTGCATAACAGTAACAGTAATTGACAAGACAGTCAGCTTATAATACTGGATAGTGCTTTTATTTTTTTTCTGCTTGTTTAGTTATTAACATACAACGAGTTCAGTTATTCTCAAAGTACATGGTGTATCAAGGACCATAAACTGCTTTGTAGATGTGAGTGTATGCCAGTGTGATACAGAAGAAATGCCTGGAAACCTACTTACATTTTCCCCTTCACTTTATAAACTATGCCTATAGTGCTGGCCGTTCAGGGAGGTCACTCTAGGAGTTTGCTTTGACTCGTAAGATACAGAAGCAGAATTACCTCCTCTGAATAAATACTCTAATCACTTAAAGAATGATCAAAGAAGATTGCTGCTTTTGCCACCTCAGCTCAGTTTGTCTGAAATTGTAACAATTTGTCAACACGTGAATAAGATGAGGTCCATCATTTTATAATGTAATCTGCTGAATTATTAAATGACAATCGGAGCACTTTTTCAGTCGTTGCTATTTTCCTCTGTTGCAGCCACAAATATAGAAGCACTGGAAGTGCCCATAGTTATATTATAAAACAAATTAATTTCAATAGTCTCTTTTTAGGATCAGAAATCTGTTGCTCTGAATGTTTTTATATGTGTGATTGCGTGTTACAGGAAATGTTTTGAAACACTAACTCGATGAAACTTTCTGCAACTGTAAATCATTTGCAAGGTATTAAGTTTATATGAGCACCATCAAAAGCTCAATCACATTTCCCAGTGTAGTTTTTTATGTAGCTTACACTGAAACAGGGACTTGCAGTTCAATAAAAGTCCCATTCCTGAATATTAATTTGAGATATGCATTTCCTTGAACAGTGCTCCATGAATGTACATACAATTTACTGCTAGAGTACAACTTCAGAGGTAAGTTTGAAAATACACCACTTTCTAATGATACATACCTTCTGTTGTGATTATTTCAGTCATGTTATGGAGATATATTATGTCTCATGTTTATTCTTTATTAAATACATATTAACTTGTAGTTTCTTTACAAATGAGTGAAATAAAATGTTTATGATATGTTTATGTCAAGGAAAAGCTGAAAAACAGATGCATAATTATAGAAAATATATTTTTATGAAAGTAGTAGCATTATATTTTAAGTGGCTTACAACTGCATTCTCTCTATTAGCAAAGTATACTGTACTGACAGATAACTGAAGGCAAAGTGCTGAAGGAGTTGCGGGGCGGTATGTTGGAAAGTCTAGTTTCAGAAAGTTAATGAACTGTGGCAGGTTATCTGTGGAAACCAGATTAATCAACAGTTACACTCTGGCCTTCTCAGGCTGGGGTATGAGTCTTTGCAAGGCTTTCTGTGAGATAGTGTCGACTGGTACTGAATTTTACAAGGCTGAACGACAATAAATTTTAACACAGGTGGCTCATGTTTTGAAATACATATTTGTGAAGTGTCCACATGAATCTTGAAGTGAGAATTGTAAGAATCAAAATTATTTTAAAATATTTTGATTTGTTAAAAGTAGTGCAATGCCAAAGTTTTGCATGTATGCAGTTAATAAAAAAAAAAAATATATATATATATATATATATATATATATATATATATATATATATATATATATATATATATATATATATATCTATATATATATATATATCACACACACACACACACACACACACACACACACACACACACACACACACACACAGAATTTTTTCTCTTTGTTTCTTGAGACTTATTCTGAAGATTTAGCAGGCGGTCTCCCAGTGCTGTTTATGGAATAATGGAATTGCACTTCCTGAGGTCATTCTTGCCAGAGTCAAAAGGTAAATTTATTTGTTAAAGAATGGAAAAGAAAAAGAAAAAAAAACAGATATATCGGACAAGATTGGTCAAACACGAACCAAAGCTAAGTATACCAAAACAACCAGTCGACAAGGCAGTGTAAGAAACCAGAAAGCTCTAATAAAAAAATGAACAAAAAGATAAGCACTTTCTCACCCACATCTTGGCGCTTCTTCAGATCTAAGTACAACAGTTCAATCACCATTTAAATACAAAGTTTCTAATTTATTGAGTTAGAGCATGTGATCTAAGGAAAGCTTTTAAAGGGACAGGTTCATTAAATCCATTGCTCCTATCAGCCTGTAGCTCCAAATTCCATTTAAGCTCTAAGCATTCAGTCTTCGTTTTAATGTTACCACCTCTGATTCCACACTTAAACAGCTCTAAGACCATAAATTTGAAAATGTGATCATTACTAGTAGCCAAAATATGTTTAGACAGGGCACTATTAAACTCTTGCCTCTTAATGACATATACATGCTCATGTATATGATTTTTAAAGCCCGATTAGCTTTCCAGCATAATAACAACCACATAATACAGAAACTGCTGAGTATATCAAATTAGAACTTCTACAATCAGTATAAAATTGAATTTGGAAACACATTTAGTAACAGGATGTGTATAGCTAAAACTGCTGTTAATTAACTTACACATGTTGCTTGATCTACAAGGATGTGTGCCAAATCTATAAGAACTACTCATATTCTTACAAAAAGTTTTATAACAAAGCATTTTCTTCAAAAAACATTTACTTTTAAAGCAAAATGGGGAAACATCTCCCAAAAGCCCCTTATATCTATCATTAGAATTTAGAATGTGTTAATTTTTCTTAATAATGTTACATATACATTGAACATCATTAGAATATATAATAGTCATTCTAAAATTATTATGGTTGTCTGATCCAGATACATTGGTGTTAGCATGATGTGAAAAAAAGGTTTTGCAGAGTTATTCCTATCTTGTAGCACCTCATTCTGAGCCAAAGTAATTTCATTCTCAGAACAGCCCCTAAGCAAAAACTCATTACTAATGTAATTAAATGAGTGAGACATATTCTCATCATCAGCGCTAAGTCTGGCAAGTCTATATAACTGCCCCTTTAGACCATTGAGATGTACATGTCAGGGGTGCATACTATTACGATGCAATACACTGGCCTTCTTACAATGTTTTTCATTCAACTTAGTGCTAAGGCCCATTGAACTAACACTAACACATACATCAATAAAATCAACATTATCTGATGAATAATTAATTAACAATTTAATGTAAACCATAAGAAAGTAATAGTCTGATGCAGATAATCAACAAACTCATGTAAAGTGTTAACAGGTCAAGTTACACACAAAGAAAATATCATCCACAAAGCATGCATAGTATGATAAAAATTTCAAAAAGAAGTTACTTCTATGAAAGATATATAGTGGTTCCCAATACTAGTACTAGTACTATGTTCATATAACTATTTGTGCACATGGTACCATTGCAACATCAACTTTTTGTAGATAGAACTTCTCACTGAAGACATAAGCATTATTATTTAATATAATATCCATCAAAGAGCAAATCAAATAGATTTGATCAGTGTTATATTGATAATTTCTAGAAAGAAAAAGCCTAATAAACTCTATTCCAATATCATTCGGAATTACAGCAAATAGAGACATGACATCCATGGTGACAAGTATATAATCATCCCATTTATAATTAGTGGGGCAGTCAAACAACATACATAGAAAATGCTTAGTATCTCTCAATATACTATTAACATTATCAATCACTGAATGTAACATTTTCTCAACAAATATGGAGGGGGGGTTTCTGTAACCCATCCATGACCAGACACAATTTGTCTCATTGGTGGAGCAAACAAAGATTTCTGTATTTTATTGGTGGAGCAAACAAAGATTTCTGTATTTTAGGGAGGCGATACAAAATAGGGATGGTCAGAAACTCCACTTAAAAATAATCATATAGGTCCTTCCCAATAACACTTACCATAAGCAGGTCATGCAGATCTGATTGCACTTTATTAACAAGTTCATTAATATCAAATCTCATGCATTCAAAATAGGTGGAAGCATCCCCCAATAAATCATAAATGCACTCAAAATACCAAGTAACTAAAAGCACGAAAATGGAGCAGGATAGAGGAATAAATAAAATTTAAGCGCTTTCATCAAATATTTGGATTAACTTCTTCAGAATACCCGACAGTCAGCAAGACCATCCTTTTATACATACAACAATTAAGCCATTGATTGAATACAATTAAATAATTGAATAATTAAGCATACAAATGTTTAAAGACATAGACTCCCTTGTTTTCTGAATTGTTTCTTTACCAGTAAATTAAAATAATATAAGCCATTACTTAGTACCACTGTAAAAAATGGATATATGTGATAAATGTGTCCCCTAACACTAAATTACAAAAAATGCCAGCTTGTAGGTATAATACAAAACTATCAACTGTTTTTAGAGAAAATATGAACGTCATATGTGTAAATCTGTGCAACAAGAAATATATACAATACAATATGTCCAATAAAAACCCAAAATGTCTTGAAACAAACAATTAATGTCAGTACTATAAAAACCTACATAGAAATGAAAAACAAGGTCATAGTGTACACATCATTAAATTAAAAAGTCTTCTTTAAGTTTTAAATAACTGGTGAGGGACACCATATCATTCAAACCTGGGCTAGTAGTGGCATTAACTCTGAGTTGCCACATAAGTTCTCTAAATTCAAGCAACCAGTCACTGGGTCCCCCTCTCTCATCCATTACTACCCTTTCGAGAATGATAAACTTGAAATAGTGGTTTGGAAATGTATTAATGTGCTTTGTCAGGGCATTTTTGGTGTTGTCTTTAGTTATATCATATGTATGCTGATAAATAAGGCATTTTTGGTCTTGCTAATATAAAACCCAGGACACGCCTGGCATATAGCAGCATACACTACTTGTTTACTCACACAATTACAATTCTGGTTGACTTTTACCCATCCATAACCTTTAATAAAAATTCTGTTGCACTCTAACATGTGTTTGCATTGAGTGCAGTACCCACATTTTGTCATTTTCCCAATACCAGGTTTTGTGATCTTACCACTGGACTCCAAAAGGTTCTTAATGCTGGAATCCTTTTTGTAAATTATAACAGGGGAATCAACCACCTTCCCTCCTATGGTCTCATCACTCATAAGAATGAACCAGTTTCTCACCAATATGTCCCATATCAAAGGGAATTGTAAGTTGTATGTAAGAATAAGCCCATGTTGAAATGGGGCAGTTGTTGAAACCCTACTTTCCGAAGGTGCACAGAGTCTAGAAATGTCCAAACCCAACAATGGGTAGAAATAACCTTCCACTCTCTTTTTGGATACTTCCTCAAGTAAAGGTATCACAAATTCTTCAGGGTACCCCCTGTTGACTAACATACCCAATAAAACATCCCTTTCCTTGTAAAAGTCATCAATTCTGCTGATCATGCAGGCCAATCTCACCCCTTGTCCTTTTATTAAGGATATTTTTTAATGAAGGGAATGACCGTTATCAAAATGAAGAAGGGTGTTTGAGTATGTGGGTTTCCTGAAGATGTTAGAATAAAACTGGTTGTTCTCCAGATCCTTGGAAATCTGTATATCCAGGTAACTAATGGATTCCATATGAGTTACCATGGTAAACTCCAGAAAGGTAGTACTGGAGTTGAGAAACAGTAGGAATTCAGACAACTGCTCCTGGTCCCCCCTCCAGAAAATAAGGATGTCATCTAGGTACCACCCATAGAATGAACAGTATGTCATCCATTCAGATGTGAAAACTTGGGACAATTCCCATTGTGTCAGGACAATATTAGCAAAAACTGGTGCACAAGCTGCCCCCATAGCAATACCTGATTTTTGCTTGAAAAGATGTCCCTCAAAAATCAGGAAACTGTTTTCGAGGACTAATTCCATTAAAGTCCTAAGTGTAAGAATCCTGGTATAGGAGAATGTAGTCTGTTGGCACAAAAAATCATAGAACAATTCAATGCCTTCTGAATGTGGGATGACATTGAATAAATCTTTGATGTCAATAGTTAAAAAAATAATGTTACTGTCAAAAAATTCTTGCCTGATTTTTTTTTGAGACAGTCCCAAGAATCTTTTATAATATGGGAAAATGAACTCAGACAGTTTTTTAACTTGTGGTCCAAAAATTTGGCAATACTAATAGTTTTGGAACCTTTTGCATCCACTATGGGCCTTAATGGTGGGTGGGAGATGTTCTTGTGGATTTTTGGGATCCCAAATATTGTTGGGATCCGTGGATGTTTCTGTGTGCAAAAAAACAGTTCTTCTTCAGATATCTGGTTATTAAGAAATAAATCAGAAAGCACCATGTCTACATGACTATATGCGATGTTTAATTCATTGTGTGATATTTGTGCATATCCATCACCAAGAAGATGTTCTAGCATACAGTCAATGTACCTTTCCTGATCCATGACTACTAAACCACCCCCCTTGTCAGGTTTCATGACTCTGATCTGTCTGTTGTTAGAAATACTGTCTAGAAGGATAGTCTCCTCTTTAGTTAAATTATACAGTTTACTATTGTCATTCACCCTATTTAAATCCCTGATTTCCTTAGTGCAAATGCCTTGGAACAGTTGTAAAGTGGGATGCAGTGGGGGGTTATAAGTGCTTGTTTTTTTGCACCCAACTGGTAACTGGTAACTATTCCCAGTTTCACTTACATAGACACTCAGGTTTAACTTTCTAGTATAAAGCATGATGTCAAGGATTGTTTTTTCCATGCTGAATTTCTTATAGGGTATAAAATTTAACCCCTTCTGAAACGAGTTTGCCCAATCGTTTGTAACTTCTATGTTACTTAAATTATAAATTTTGAAGTCCTGATGGTCATTAGAAATAATGGAAATCTCACTGTTGCTGTCTAAAACTTGCCCTGTCTTGTCTGTTGCCAATTCACCCATCTCCTTCTCCCCCCCCAGAAAAATTCTGGGGTAAATGGTGTTAGTCCCACTGGAAACCCACACTGGATTATCTCCGGTGGGTGTAACCTTGTTTCTGGATCCTCTCCGATCTCCTTAGGGGTTGACCTAAAGGGATGGGACCTGGGTGGTTGTCTTCACTGGGTTGCAAGTCATCAGTAAGTTCATCAAAAACATCATTATTAACATTGCTATGCATTTGTACATTGTTACTATTTCCATTAGAAACTAATGGGTAGGCTACACCTGCTTCATAGGCTTTGGCATCTCTATCTAGTTTTTTACTCTTTTTCACCTTGATTTTCTCAACAATCTTATCTATTTTAAAAAACACAGTGTTATACTCCTAATGTTTGTTACAAAAATCAATGTCATTTTTTAACAAAGCATCTAGTTTGCTCACAGAGATTTGCAACAATTCAAATTTCTTGTCATTGTCTCTTATTAAAACTTGTAGTAACTCATAACTTTGTCGGTTAAATAGTGAAACCAAGTCTTTATGCAGTTCAGAGCCATTTAAAATCCCATTAGGGAAACGCCAGTACCTTAACCCAAACTTGTTCCCTTTTCAAGCATTCCCTAAGGTACTGGTTTTCTATTTGTAATTTCTTCATTTTCAAACTATCCTTTTCAAGGTTGTTTAAAATGGAACTTACAGTACCTTGGTTGAGGTTTCCGATGTCTGTGTGGAGAAACCCAGTCATGTCGCTATTAATCCACTCAGTTAGATTAAAATCACTGCTTGTATTTAACCGAGGATCCAAATTCTCATGTCTTTGGCTCAGCGTTCCTGTAATTGTGTTTGAAGTGGAAGTCCCAGGTGCTGCAACATCATTAGAGTTCATGGCAGTCCTCTTCCTTTGCTTTTTTGGCTGCCTTGCCATGGTTGTATGCTGAACAGGGAGTCATGTGATGAGGAAGTAAAAGTCAAAGAACAGTGGTTCAAATCACCAGTTAAACCTTAAAGCTTGCTGCCCAGGCCAACTATTTGATTGTTGAATATACCAATGAGTTCAGTTAGTTTGTTAATAGCCGAGGATAATTCCTCGTGTGTACCTTTAGTATCCCCTCCACTCAGAGTGCTGGAATCCATACCGGAAATTTGTAGAAAAACACCAAGTAACTAAAAGCATGAAAATGGAGCAGGAATAAATAAAATTTATTAAGCGCTATCGTCAAATATTAGGATTAACTTCTTCAGAATACCCGACAGTCAGCAAGACCATCCTTTTATACATACAACAATTAAGCCATTGATTGAATACAATTGAATAATTCAATAATTAAGCATACAAATGTTTAAAGACATAGACTCCCTTGTTTTCTGAATAGTTTCTTTACCAGTAAATTAAAATAATATAAGCCATTACTTAGTAAAAAACAAGCACTTATAACCCCACTGCATTCCACTTTACAACTGTTCCAAGGCATTTGCACTAAGGAAATCAGGGATTTAAATAGGGTGAATGACAATAGTAAACTGTACAATTTAACAAAGGAGGAGACTATCCTTCTAGACAGTATTTCTAACAAAAGACAGATCAAAGTCATGAAACCTGACAAGGGGGGTGGTTTAGTAGTCATGGATCAAGAAAGGTACATTGACTGTATGCTAGAACATCTTCTTGGTGACGGATATGCACAAATATTACGCAATGAATTAAACATTGCATATAGTCATGTAGACATAGTGCTTTCTGATTTATTTCTTAATAACCAGATATCTGAAGAAGAACTGTTTTTTTGCATACAGAAACATCCACGGATCCCAACGATATTTGAGATCCCAAAAATCCACAAGAACATCTCCCACCCTCCATTAAGGCCCATAGTGGATGCAAAAGGTTCCAAAACTATTAGTTATTGCCAAATTTTTGGACCACATTTTAAAAAACTGTTTGAGTTCATTTTCCCATATTATAAAAGATTCTTGGGACTGTCTCAAAATAAAATCAGGCAAGAATTTTTTGACAGTAACATTATTTTTTTAACTATCGACATCAAAGATTTATTCAATGTCATCCCACATTCGGAAGGCATTGAATTGTTCTATGATGTTTTGTGCCAACAGACTACATTCTCCCATACCAGGATTCTTACACTTAGGACTTTAATGGAATTAGTCCTGGAAAATAGTTTCCTGATTTTTGAGGGACATCTTTTCAAGCAAAAATCAGGTATTGCTATGGGGGCAGCTTGTGCACCAGTTTTTGCTAATATTATCCTGACTCAATGGGAATTGTCCCAAGTTTTCACATCTGAATGGATGACATACTGTTCATTCTATGGGCAGCACCTAGATGACATCCTTATTTTCTGGAGGGTGGACCAGGAGCAATTGTCTGAATTCCTACTGTTTCTCAACTCCAGTATTACCTTTCTGGAGTTTACCATGGTAACTCATATGGAATCCATTAGTTACCTGGATATACAGATTTCCAAGGATCTGGAGAACAACCAGTTTTATTCTAACATCTTCAGGAAACCTACAATCTCGAACACCCTTCTTAATTTTGATAGCGAACATCCCTTTCATCAAAAAAGATCCTTAATAAAAGGACAAGGGGTGAGATTGGCCTGCATGATCAGCAGAATTGATGACTTTTACAAGGAAAGGGATGTTTTATTGGGTATGTTAGTCAACAGGGGGTACCCTGAAGAATTTGTGATACCTTTACTTGAGGAAGTATCCAAAAAGAGAGTGGAAGGTTATTTCTACCCACTGTTGGGTTTGGACATTTCTAGACTCTGTGCACCTTCGGAAAGTAGGGTTTCGACAACTGCCCCATTTCAACATGGGCTTATTCTTACATACAACTTACAATTCCCTTTGATATGGGACATATTGATGAGAAACTGGTTCATTCTTATGAGCGACGAGACCATAGGAGGGAAGGTGGGTGACTCCCCTGTTATAATTTATAAAAAGGATTCCAGCATTAAGAACCTTTTGGAGTCCAGTGGTAAGATCACAAAACCTGGTATTGGGAAAATGACAAAATGTGGGCACTGCACTCAATGCAAACACATGTTAAAGTGCAACAGAATCTTTATTAAAGGTTATGGATTAGTAAAAGTCAACCAGAATTGTAATTGTGCGAGTAAACAAGTAGTGTATGATGCTATATGCCAGGCGTGTCCTGGGTTTTATATTGGCAAGACCAAAAATGCCTTCAGGACACGCGTTTATCAGCATACATATGATATAACTAAAGGCAACACCAAAAATGCCCTGGCAAAGCACATTAATACATTTCCAAACCACAATTTCAGGTTTATCATTCTGGAAAGGGTAGTAATAGATGAGAGAGGGGGACCCAGTGACTGGTTGCTTGAATTTAGAGAACTTATGTGGCAACTCAGAGTTAATGCCACTACTAGCCTAGGTTTGAATGATATGGTGTCCCTCACCAGCTATTTAAAACTTAAAGCAGACTTTTTATTTTAATGAGGTGTACACTATGACCTTGTTTTTCATTTCTATGTAAGTTTTTATAGTACTGACATTAATTGTTTGTTTCAAGACATTTTGGGGTTTTTATTGGACATATGTTATTGTATATATTGCTTGTTGCACAGATTTATACATATGATGTTCATATTTTCTCTAAAAACAGTTGATAGTTTTGTATTATACCTACAAGCTGGCACTTTTTGTAATTTAGTGTTAGGGGACACGTACCACATATATCCATTTTTTACAGTGGTACTAAGTAATGGCTTATAGTATTTTAATTTACTGGTAAAGAAACAATTCAGAAAACAAGGGAGTCTATGTCTTTAAACATTTGTATGCTTAATTATTCAATTGTATTTAATCAGTGGCTTAATTGTTGTATGTATAAAAGGATGGTCTTGCTGACTGTTGGGTATTCTGAAGAAGTCAATCCTAATATTTGACGAAAGCGCTTAATAAATTTTATTTATTCCTGTATCCTGCTCCATTTGTGTGCTTTTAGTTACTTGGTGTCTTTCTACAAATTTCCGGTATGCACTCAAAATACTTAACAGTGTCATTAAACACAAGAGTACCCCCTTTACCTGTAGGACGTACCTATATATGATCATGTTGATGAGGGGCGGCGCAGTGGTGCAGCAGTGGGCGATGCAGTGCTGCAGAGGTTAATGCTGTCACCTCACAACAAGAGGTTCTCCGGTTCGATTCCTGGCTGGGGTACCTTCTGTGTGGAGTCTGCATGTTCTCCTTGTGTTCGCGTGGGTTTCCTCCGGTTTCCTCCCACATTCTAAAGACATGCTGCTGGAGCATTTCTCCCTGGGCCTCCACTGAAAACAGGATCTGTGGAACCTAGTCGGACTTTCCCAGTCAACAAATGTTAAATAAAAAATAAAAAAATAAAATCTAAAGATACTAGCTCATAAAGGGCTTTAAACTCAGCATTTGTAAGATTATAAAAAAACTTTTGATGCTTCCACCCCAAGACATCGCGAATATCATGTTCACAAATTCTCAAAAAAGCCTCAAGAAGTGGTGGCTTAGTTAGAACAAATTGACTATAGGTTCCTAAAGCATGACCTTTGTTGTACATTGTTGCCATACAGCACCTTAAGTAAAATATTCCTAACGAGCAATCTTAAATCTATAAGAACATCACATCTGACAGAAGTGAAAGCCATTCATTTTTCCTGTTTTGTCACAAATTAAATGTTGAGTCTCATTTGATTTCAAAGTTAAGCTGATTAAGTCAGAGTTTACAGAATAGTGGGTTTAAGGAAGATTTCCCTTACCTTTGAACTTCTGAGACTGAGTGACTGTCACTTTTTCTTTAATTTTATGAAGAATATTAACAGTTCCATTTTTCTTATATGGTACATGATGAAAAGTCCTCAATAAATTGCCATGTATTCACAAATACATTATATACAACAGGTAATTTAATTCAATACTTTCTAAAATAAGATTTGTAACATACTGACTCGTGCCAGGGCTTGCATGACATGCAACCACACTCAGATACTCCAAACAGAATAGTATGAGAAATATGCTAACACACTGCAATGTTTAGTACCAGTTTGCTGTCTTAAATGTTTAAAAGGCATGGGCTTGGGTTGAAAAAACTATACATGTTATTGCAGGCATGACATTTAGACTCTGAAACTGTAGTTTTCAAAGATGCAAAGCACTAGAGGTGTCAAAAAGACAGTGTAAAAATGTTTCATGATTACACACACCTCCATACATATCAACTGTCCAGATTTTAGCAGAATGTCCAGATATTTGCCTCATATATTTGGTCTGTTCCCCATAAAATCTGTGGTTTTCAGACAAATCATTGAGGACTGAAGTCACTAAATACAGACATGCATTTCACTTTCAGATTTTGCATCTTTCAGAAACATGCATGATTACACAAATCATGTTATGCTATTAACTTTCTAGTTAGTTTAGAAGTCAGGTGCACATTACTGATAGCTGGCAGAAATACATCTGTTTTTATTCTGCTGATGTCATTTACTGGTCAGTACTGGCAGATTTGGCTGGCTAACATGAGACCCAAACTTAACACATTAAGCGGGGGGCTCAACATTTGTTAAGGGTACATCTCATGCTTTAGTAGTTTTTAATTAATTTGTCTTTTTCTGGATATCCAAGTGTAATCACTGCACTCTGCGCACTGCAAGATTATTTTGACTGTAGTCTGCATTAAACTAAGAATCCTGAAAGGATGCATAGAAATCAAAATATTACACAATGAAAGTAGGAAATGCAGAAGGAAATAACATAGACACTCAAAATCCTGAAGATTAAAGATAGCTTATAAAATCTGATTTTTTTATTGACTTTCAGTAAGAAATGCTCCTTAATATTCCCATAAACCAACATCAAAGGACCTTGGCACAGCAGACCAGCTCCTTGAATTCTTAACAAAAAAAATTCTTACGGTTAGAATCTTGAGTAGTTAATGTGTTGGCATAGTCTTTAACTTTAAATCATCCAAAAGTGTTGTTTGATAAATAACTTGTCTGGTTTATAATGCTTAAACATAAACACAGTCTGATGAGTATGATTCACTACTATGGTAAGCATTTTCTCTCTTATTTGTGCTTCTCAGCTTCTTGCGCCTCAGTACAGGCAGTATCACCAGCACATTTCCAATAATATCTGCTATGATGGTGAATCCCATCAGCCTAACCATTGCTAGCATTATCTCAGCTGGTGGCCAGGAGTTCAGCGTAGTATTATATGAGACCAGAGACCAACAGCCATCACAACTGATGTTGGATGCAGACATTACAGCATTGAAATCACACTCATACAATTCCTAACTATGAAACTTTTTAAAGAAATGTTCACATCAGCAGAAGGGAAGCTGAAGATACAGAAATTACTCATAAGTTTCTCTTTGTTGCAGCTTTTATTGAATGAAATGGCTGAAAACACAAAGTAATAATTCTTGAAAAAGTCTAGTCTTTCAAGCATACAATTCTGCAGCTTATTTCAAAGTTATGGAATCCAGTAGACACATCATGGCAATGCCAAGTGTAATCTCTTCCTGCTTTAGAGAAATGTTAACATTTTCAGATGCAATTAATAGTAAAAACCAGCTTTGAGCATCAAACCATCCTTATATTATATGGAAAACTACCAAGAGATTAATGCCAGCAATAGAAAAGCAGACAGGTTAATTGTGAATTATATGTTACCAGACTGAAAATGAATTCCCTTCAGTTTTCAGGACTGATTTCAAACTTTGTTGTGCAATGTTTACTGTATAGGTAAGTCTATCCATTCAAGCACAAAAGAACACTTAAAGGTAAAAATGCAAAGATGTAAAACCAAAGTAAAAAAAAAAATGATATAACCATACCCATAGATTTACTGTATGACTCAAGTATCATTTATTATTTTACTTTTTTTAATTTTTTTATTTTAAATCATTATTTTACTTTTTCTATAAAGAAATATAAAAAAAATACAAAATAGCCATGTGTGTTTGGAAGGTGTAAAATCAGTTTTGATTGTGTTGTAAATATGCTTCTGCTAAATAAAGTAGTTGTTTAGCCAACTTAGAAACTGATTGAGGAAAGCACATTAACTTTTGCCATGGGTACAGGTAGTTTATAGACAGTAATTAAAATCAGTTATGCTTGTTGTAATGCATATAACTTTGTAGCAGAAATATATTCTTACATATTCTAAAAAAAACAAAAAAAACAATGCACTATGAATTAGCGTCACCAAAAATTTGAGAAGGACACTAAGCTGTATCCACATCAGTGTTTTTTGTATTAAAGCACATTAATGAGTAATCAAAAGTGTGTTACTTTGGAGTGGAAGCTTGTTCCAGGGAAAGGTTAAACATTGCATGACAAATCTGTCTGTCAATCATGTTTAGTTTATTTGCTGAAGTGGGTTTAGATCCCTGGTTGGAGTATTAGTGGGACTGTTCAATTTATGGAGCTGTAAGAGGTCTTGCACTACTGGATCCCTAATGGCTCAGAAAGCAAGGGACAGATTGGACCTTAGGGAGTCTATAGGACATTAAAATTGGGGGGAGTGCTTCCAGCATTTCTTCGTAGCTCTTGTTGTTTAAACCTGGGCTCTTTTTAGTTAGGAAATGCAAGATTATTTCCCATTGCTTGAAATGGCTATCAAAATACAACCCAAAAGAGGCATTGCATTGAATAATAGGTTTGATCAAAGAGGAATATAGAGAGGAGAGAACATCCTTGGAAATACTTTTTGCAATGAGTTGCACCATAAACCCAGCCACTGGGGATGCACAAGCCAGTGCATTTCTTTGTGCCGGTCCCAAGCCCGGATAAATGGGGAGGGTTGCATCAGGAAGGGCATCCGGCGTAACATTTTGCCAAACCATACATGCAGAAAACAGTACAGAAATTCATACTGGATCGGTCGAGGCCCGGGTTAACAATGACCGCCACCAGTACTGTTGGCCAACAGGGTGCTGGTGGAAATTGGGCTACTGTTGGCCGAAGGAGGAGAAGAGGTGGAAAGCATGCCCGAAGGCAGGTAAAGGCTAGGACTGTGATAGTGAGGGTCGGAACTTTGAATGTTGGCAGTATGACTGATATAGGGAGAGAGCTAGCTGATATGATGGGCCGAAGGACGGTTGGTATATTGTGTGTGCAAGAGATCAGATGGAAGGGGAGCAAGGCTAGGTGTATCAGAGGCAGTTTCAAATTATTTTATCATGGTGTGGATGGGAGGAGAAATGGCGTAGGCATTATCCTGAAGGAACAGTATGCTAACATTGTTTTGGAGGTGAAAAGAGTGTCGGATAGAGTGATGTTTATGAAGCTGGAAATTGATGGTGTAATGATGAATGTTGTTAGTGCATATGCTCCACATGTTGGGTGTGCGATGGATGAGAAAGAAAACTTTTGGAGTGAGTTAGATGAAGTGATGATGACTGTACCCAAGGGTGAGAGACTGGTGATTGGAGCAGATTTCAATGGGCATTTTAGTGAAGGGAACAGAGGGGATGAGGAAGTGATGGGTAGGTATGGTGTTAAGCAAAGGAATGCAGAAGGTCAGATGGTAGTGGATTTTGCAAAAAGGATGGACATGGCTGTGATGAATACGTATTTTAACAAGAGGGAGGAGAGTAGGGTGGCATACAAGAGTGGAGGAAGATGCACACAGGTGAATTATATCTTATGTAGAAGGGCCAATCTGCAGGAGATTGGAGACTGTAAAGTGGTGGCAGGGGAAAGTGTAGTTAGGCAGCATAGGATGCTGGTTTGTAGAATGACATTGGTGATCAAGAAGAGGAGGATGAGTGTGAGGGCAGCACCAAGGATCAAATGGTGGAAATTGAAAAAGGGTTATTGTGAGGTGATGTTCAGGGAAGAGTTATGACAGGCACTGGGTGGCAGTGAAGAGTTACCGAATAGTTGGGTAACTACAGCAGAGCTAGTAAGAGAGATGGCTAGAAAGGTGCTTGGTGTGACATCTGGAAAGAGGAAGGAGGACAAGGAGACCTGGTGGTGGAATGAAGAAGTACAGGAGAGTATACAGAGAAAGAGGTTGGTGAAGAAGAAGTGGGATTGTCAAAGAGATGAAGAAAGTAGACAAGAGTATAAGGAGATGATGTGCATGGCAAAGAGAGAGGTGGCGAAGGCTAAGGATAAGGTGTATGAAGAGTTGTATAAAAGGTTGGACACCAAGGAGGGAGAAAAGGACCTGTACCAATTGGCTAGACAGAGGGACCGAGCTAGGAAAGATGTGCAGCAGGTAAGAGTGATAAAGGATAATGAGGGAAACGTACTCACAAGCAAGGAGAGTGTGTTGAGCAGATGGAAAGATTACTTTGAGGGGTTGATGAATGAAGAGAATGAGAAGGAGAGAAGGTTGGATGATGTGCGGATAGTGAATCATGAAGTGCAGTGGATTAGCAAGGAGGAAGTAAGGATAGCTATGAAGAGGATGAAGCACGGAAAGGCTGTTGGTCCTGATGACATACCTGTGGAAGCATGGAGGTGTTTAGGTGAAATGGCAGTGGAGTTTTTAACTAGATTGTTGAATGAAATCTTGGAAAGTGAGAGGATGCCTGAGGAATGGAGAAAAAGTGTTTTGATACCAATTTATAAGAATGAGGGTGATGTGCAGAGCTGTAGTAACTACAGAGGGATTAAACTGATCAGTCACAGCATGAAGTTATGGGAAAGAGTAGTGGAAACTAGGTTAAGAAGGGAGGGGATGATTAGTGATCAGTACTATGGTTTCATGCCAGGAAAGAGCACTACATATGCCATGTTTGCTCTGAGAGTGTTGATGGAAAAGTACAGAGAAGGTTAGAAGGAGTTGCATTGTGTCTTTGTGGATTTAGAGAAAGCATATGACAGGGTGCCTAGAGAGGAGTTGTGGTATTGTATGAGGAAGTCTGGAGTGTCAGAGAAGTATGCAAGAGTGGTACAGGATATGTACGAGGGTAGTGTGACAGTGGTGAGGTCTGCGGTGGGAGTGACAGATGCATTTAAGGTGGAGGTGGGATTACATCAAGGATCAGCTCTGAGCCCTTTCTTATTTGCAATGGTGATGGACAGGTTGACAGATGAGATCAGACAGGACGTGGACTATGATGTTTGCAAATGACATTGTGATCTGTAGTGAGAGTAAGGAACAGGTGGAGGAGACCCTGGAGAGGTGGAGATATGCTCTAGACAGAAGAGGAATGAAGGTCAGCAGGACTAAGACAGAATATATGCGTGTGAATGAGAGGGAGGATAGAGGAATGGTGAGGATGCAGGGAGTAGAGGTGGCAAAGGTGAATGAGTTTAAGTACTTGGGATCAACAGTTCAGAGTAATGGTGAGTGTGGAAGAGAGGTGAAGAAGAGAGTACAGGCAGGATGGAGTGGGTGGAGAAGAGTGTCAGGAGTGATTTGTGACAGATGAGTACCAGTAAGAGTGAAAGGGAAGGTCTACAAGAGGGTAGTGAGACCAGCTATGTTATATGGGTTGGAGACAGTGGCATTGACAAAAAGGCAGGAGTCAGAGCTTGACTTGGTAGAGTTGAAGATGTTAAGATTTGCACTGAGTGTGACGAGGATGGACAGGATTAGGAATAACTATATTAGAGGGTCAGTCCAGGTTGCAAGGTTTGGAGACAAAGCCAGAGAGGCAAGATTACGTTGGTTTGGACATGTGCTGAGGAGGGATGTAGAGTATATTGGGAAAAAGATGCTAAGGATGAAGCTGCCAGGTAATAGGAAAAGAGGAAGGCCTAAGATAAGGTTTATGAATGTGGTGAGAGAGGACATGCAAGTGGTTGGTGTGACCGAGCAAGATGCAGAGGACAGGAAGAAATGGAAACAGTTGATCTGCTGTGGCGACCCCTAACGGGAGCAGCTGAAAGAAGAAGAAGAAGTTGCACCATACCTTTTGCAATCAGTTGCACCCAGTGAAAAGATTTCCTAAGCATCGTTGTAATGTGATGGTCAAAGGCAAGAGAATTATCTACCCATGTTCCAAGGACTCTCACTACACTTCAGGCAGTTTTCTATATTATAAGATAGATGAAGAGATTGTTTACCAAATGTAGCAATATTGAAACTTTTAACATTTAGGTTCAATCTGTTTTTTGAGCATCAATTGTCTATGTGTGAGTTACTTGGAGCATCTGCATAGCAGAGAAAAACTTGAGGATGACACCAAGTTTGCAGTCATCAGATAACTTGATTATCCAGAGATCCCCATTTTTGATATGGGAATCTGAGAAGTACATGCTGAATAGTAGGGGTCCCAGCATGGAGTCCTGAGGAGAACCACTGGTTACCCTAATTTTTAATGAGGATGCACTTGCTACCTGCACTACATGGGTTCTATCTCCAAACCAATTTGCTATCCACCCAACAATGTAGGGGTCAATTTGGAGCCCATTCAGTTTTTTTTTTATTATGTTAGCATGTGGTACAGTTTCAAAAGCCTTAGCCAGGTCAAGATATTCTGCTTATAATACATTCTCAAAGAAGTTGACCGGATTCATTAGACAACCACTACCCTTAACAAAGACAAACAGATAGGGATCAAGTCTTGTAAGATAATATACTATAGTATCATAGTTAATTAGATCAGTTATGATATGCTCCACAGCTTTGCAGATGAGACAATCAAGATAATTTGTCTATAGTATTTCTGATCAGTGGTAGGTCCACAAAATAAGTGTACCTCTCATCCTCAGCCCATAAAGCAAAAGAACGTATCCAACACACTAGTCATTGGTGACTCTATAGTCAGGCACACTGATGTCCCTCTCACCAGGCTAAACAAGAAGAATGTTACTGTCAGCTGCCTGTCAGGTGCCAGGATCCACCATATAACGCAAGATCTCAGGTCACTCCACAACAAGCACAAATATGACTCTGTCATTGTCCATGTTGGAGTGAAGGACTTGAGATGTACCTACCTGGACTACATGGAAAAGAGACATGGAGGAACTCTCTGACCATATGGACCAAGCAGGTATGACACTAGCCCTGAGTAGCATCCTGCCATCACCCAGAATGATACCACAGTACAAGGACAAAATGATTGACTTCAACAATTGGCTAAGTTTCTGGTGTCATTCCAAGGGGATCCAGTATCTGTCTGCCTGGGATGACGTGATCGGCAGGCCATGATGCTTTGCCAGAGATGGCCTGCACCTGTCACCTCTGGGATTCTGGATATTGGCTAAGGCTCTTGCTGCCCCTATAGTGCCTTTTTTAGGCAAGGCTCAAACATCAAACCCACCACCATAGTAGATACAAACAAGCAAAATCTAAGGGTAATGCCACTCAATGCTAGAAGTCTACACCTCAAAATGCACTCACTCGAGGCACTCCTTAAGATGGAGAACATCGACATCTGTGCAGTGACAGAGACCTGGTTTAAGGCTCCAGAGAGCACCCCTGCATTACTAAGCTACAATTTTTACAACACCTTTCGGCCACCTAACCTGGACCAAAACACTACAGGAGGAGGCGTGTCCATATTTATAAAGATATCCACACCTCCAGGCTAGTTGCTCAACATAAGGCATCCAAAATTCTAAGTACAATTAACACTGGGCAAAACTGCAGTTCAGGTTTTAGCTTGTTACAGATCCCCCCACCATGCCCCAGGATGCCCACTCCATGTTTCTCGATATACTGGATAATATTAGGGTACAGCCCAATACCCTAATTTTGGGAGATTTCAACCACCTCACCATCAAATGGGAAAATTACTAATGCACTAACTCATCAGCCCAACGTTTTCCGGAATTCATCAATTCCAATGCCCTGGCTCAGCTTGTCCATACCCCTACCAGGGGACAGCAACAATCTGGACATGGTCATTATCAGTATGGGTAACAGATGCTCCACGCCAGAGGTCAACTCCTTGCTAGTCAGGTCCAACCACAAGCTAATCACCCTAGACATCCATATCACGCCCCTGCCCCCCCATTAAGGAAACCACCGTAAAACATTTCTCCAAAGCCAACTTCATGCTTCTTAAGTCAGAAGTGGCCAACTTCACGTCACCCACACAGATGGAAAATAGAGGCACGACTGCTGAATCATATAAAAAAAGCACTGTACAAGCATATACACAAATGCATGGACCATGCCATCCCCAACAGAACCAAGACACTAATCTCCAAAAAAAGGAAGCTAATCTGGTGGTTCCCTGCCATAAGCAAATTCTACAACAGAAGGAAGAAACTGTCGCAAAAAAGAGTAAAATCCCATGATTGCAGGAACTCCCTGGTCACCCTCAGCAAGAAGGTGAGATCCCTCATAAAATCCTCCAAAGCTAGTTATGAAAATAAAATTGCCATGGATTCTAAAGACAACCACAAAGATTTCTACAGCTATGTCAAGAATCTCAATGGCAACGCTCAGATCTGCGCGGAACTACAGCACAATGGCACTACATTTACCGAACTAACTGATATGGCCAACATCCTGGCAGACAGGTTCATTGTAAACATTACCCCCCTTAACCCTCAAAGGGCCCATCTCCATACAGGAAGATTGCAAACCCCCTGTAATCACAGACGCACAGGTAAAGACCACACTCTCCAAAGCTAAGAACACAGCATCCATTTGACTGGACAACATCCCAGGCTGCGTTCTGCATGAACTACAAAATGAACTGGCACCCCACCTAAGTATCATGTTCAACCATAGCCTCACTTCAGGCTTTGTGCCTATGGAATGGTGCACAGCGATGGTTATCCCACTCTACAAAGGGGGTGCCAACACTGACCAGGGGAACTACTGCCCCATTAGCCTAATGAGCCTGGTCTGCAAGGCCATGGAACACATCAACCTGGAGCTTATAAACAAAGATATAGGTAACCTCCAAACTCTGGACCCCATTCAGTTTGGGTTTGTAAAAGTTAGATCATGCCTCCTAAACCTGATTTACTTCTTTGAAGTAGTCACCAGAGACTTAGATGAGGGTAAGGTGGTGCACACAGCCTATCTTGACCTTGCCAACACTTCAAAAGGGCCTTACAGAAACAGATGCCTGGTGCCAGAGCCATGGGCTCAAGCTCAATGCCAAGAAATGTATAGTTATCCCCTTTGGGAAAAAACATCTACCCGTGAATTATCACATAGGTGGCAGTACACTAAACACCAAAAGTGTGATAAGAGACTTAGGGACACAGGTGGACAGTGGTCTCACCTTCAATAACCACATCACCACAACAATCAGGAAATCCTTCTATGTGGCACACCTCATCACTAAGGGCTTTTCAACTGGAAAAAAGGAGGTCATTGTCCCACTGTATTCATCCCTCATTAGACCCATTATAGAATACAACGCCCCATTTGGTATGTACCTCTCAAGACATCTGCAACAACTGGAAAGGCCGCAGAAATACCTCACTAAAAGAATCACAGGCCTAAAGCAGATACCCTTTGTTGACCACCTTAAAAAAACTCCAGCTATACTCTGTCACATACTGTCTACTCAGAGGCAATCTCTGCTTAACATACAAGGCCATGTCAAACCCAGAGCTGTTGGACATGCTACACTTAAAGAAATCCCAATCCCTCGGAGCCACATGCTCCAGGGATCTAAACCTTGTCATCACAATAAACAAAACATGTTGGAGGGATAGGTTCCTGACCCAGAGACTCCCCAGTCTCTGGAATAGACTGCCTGTACATGTCAAGCAGAGTGTCTCCTTGGCCCTCTTCAAAAGGAACCTTGATGATTGAATGGGAGAAAGGAAATTCACCCCAGGGATCATGTCAGTCACCCTGCTAGACAGGGGTCTAGGGAATGTTATAGTGCGGAAAGAAATAGCCAGGGAATTGTTATGGCTAGGCTTGTATAGGCCCTAGGGCCGATAGCCTAATACCAACCTATGAACCTATGAACACAATCCACCACTCTGGCATTATAGATTAACTCACTGGACTAGGCATAAATCCATATGTCACAAGATGGGTGGCCAACTGGCTCACTGACAGAAACCACACAGTGATAGTAGCCAACTCCAAATCTGACTTCACACCAGTGACAAGCTGAGTACCACAGGGTTCAGTCCTGGATCCTCTCCTGTTTGGTATCTACTTCTCTGAAGTCCAGACTAATACAGCTGGTCCCTGGTTAATGAAATTTGCAGATGACTGCAAACTAGGAGCCATAACAGATTTGCCTAAGGTTGTGGACATTCTACAAAGAGGCCTCACTGAGACTGATGCTTGGTGTCAAAGTCATGGCCTCAAGCTGAATGCCAAGAAGTGCATTGTCATCCCCTTTGGAAAAAAAAACTGTACCTCCATGAACTACCACATAGTGTGGTAAAACTACTAAAAGTCGAGTGATGACCGAAGAGACCATGGGACACAGGTAGTCAGTAGTCTCTCCTTAATACACATCACCAGTAGTCAGGAAATCCTTCTGCATGACACACACCTCATCAAAGTGGTTCTATCATCATTCCTCTCTACTCATCCTTCATTAGACTCATTATAGAGTACAAAGTCCCATTTGGCATGTACCTCACAAGGCATCTGCAACAACTAGAAAGGCCACAGAAATATCTCACTAGGAGGATTACTGGCCTCAAACAGATGCCATACGCAGACTATCTCAAAAACTCCAGCTCTACTCTATCGCATATCGCCTACTCAGAGGCAACCTCTGCCTAGCATACAAAACTATATCAAACCCAGAGCTGTTGGATATGCTACACTTAAAGAAATACCAAACTCTCCATGCCACACGCTCCAGGGACCTAAACCTTGTCACCACAATAAACAGAATGTGCTGGAGGGATAGATTCCTGTCCCAGAGACTTCCCATGCTCTGGAACAGGCTACCCATTCATGTCAAGTAGAGCTCCTCATTAACCCTCTTTAAGAGAAATCTTAACAAATGGATGGGAAACAGAAAATTCACCCCGGGGATCACTGCTGTAGCACTGCTCGACAGGAGCACAGGAAAATAATTTTCTTGGGTGGCGAAAGCCAGGGAACCTCATTTGGCTAGGCTTATATAGGTATTACAAACCTATGAACCTATTTGCGAAAAGGCAACACAACAGCTATGCACTATACTTTGTGAACAAAACCAGTGGCTAAACTCAGGTTGAATAGCTGTAGGAGCAAGTCAACTAGGCAGATTTTCAACTGTTTTTCTGGAAACTGGATGTAATGTTAGGCCTCATGAAAGATGTACTTTTCATTTTGGGAAAGTGCCTTTAGCAAATATTCTTTGTTTATGAAGGGGAGGTTGAGATGTTTAGGATATGTGGCCTTTGCAGAGTTGTTTATGGGAAACAGATTGCATTACATTTGTAATGGTCTTTAGCTTCTGATGGAAATCTAAGTTCACAGGATGCTTTTGTTTTCCTGAAAGTTCATTTTCAGTTCCTTTGATTGCTTTTTAATATTATCCTTGTTTTTTTTCTCTTTCTATACAATCTAAGAAGCTTTTTTATTACATTTGTATTTATGCATGTGGATCATCTGCCTGGTTTACTTTTAAACTTCTCATTTTATTTGGATCTGGTTGTGACTACCAGGTCAGTGCATTTACCTAGATGAACACAGAGTGTGTTTTCTAACTACTTGCTGTGTCAGTATTTTGAATAATACAGTTAAACTTGAATTTAGAGACCTCATGTTGGTAAGGACCAGGTCAAGAATATTTTATCCTCTACTGTGCTTCTTGCCAATTCAATGAATCTGGGGCATAACCTACAGTTTAAGGATAGGTATTCCACTTTATCATCAGATAGTTCAAGTCTCTTAGCGTAATATGTTTAGGAACCTAAAATGGTTTTCCAGTAGCATATAGGGGGCTCTGTAACTTGCTGCAGTCTGATAGTTAATCTTGTTTATTGCGATTTGGATATCAATCAGTTAAGTTTCTGGTTCTCTACAGATCTGTGTAGAAGTGATATAGTCCCTAGCAAATATGGATACGCCACCATAGCTACCAGTGGACCAAAAGGCAAAACACTAGAATGGAAAGACTGCTTTCTGTACTTTTAAACCACGTTTCTGTAATAACACAATATACATGAGCTCAGCCTCAAGATCAGGCAATTTGTTATTTAGACTCCTGGCCTTGAGCACAGCCATATGGATGTGGTCTGGTGCTTCATTTGTTTTTACTAGGTTGAGAGATCCATTAGCTGGACTCTGCATAAAGCAGGCACTATGGAAAGAAAATAAAATCAAAAGGGTAACATTAAAGACCTCTGTGTTCAAATGAAAGGGTATATGTACCCACTGAGTACCAGCAAGATCATAATGTATTAACAAGGACAGCACAGACAAAAAAGCTGTCTTCTTCAAAATCAAAATCAACTATGTAATCCCATTAAAATCAGTAACAGTTAGAAACAGTTCCAAGGCAAATTATCTTTTATTAAGTGATGGTTTGTCAAAATTCAGTGCCCCTCCAAACCCAGAGAACACAGCAGCCTATACTGAATTGCTCTCAGAAACTCTGTACTGCCATGTTGACTACAAACTTTACATAGCAACCTCCCAAAATATCTGGAACTCCATCAATCTGCACCCAGGTAACCCCTCAACCACAAACCCCTGCCCAAACAATACTCCCCAAGAAACTGCACCTATATTTAACTCCTACTTCATAGATACTACCAGCAAACTTATGGAAACCTCCAATTCTGTTAACTCCCCTGACTCCCTTACCCCTCCAAATAAAACAACCCCTGCTGTCTAAAACCAGTACCCACAAGCTATATAAAATACCTAGTTCTTAAACTTAGACATTGCTCTTTCTCAGTGACAAACTACCTCTACTCTTCCTAAAGACAGCTGCTAACTCATTAGCCTATCCTGTTCCGATCCTTATCAACTGCTCTATAAGTGAATCCACAGTACCCTCTATCTGGAAACAATGTTACACTCTACCCAGTCACAAAAGAGGTAACTCCACTGAACTATCAAATTATAGGCCGACAGCAATTTTGTCCCCTCTCTCTAAAATACTGGAGAAATGTGCCCATAAATAAATCCTGGACTGTCTTATCCCACAAAACCTACTAACCTCCACACAACATGGCTTCCATCCAAACCATAGTACAACAGCCCTCATTTCCTTTACTAATATCAACTCACTAGCCAGAGACAGCAACAATCTCATCTCCAGAGCTTTAGACACTGTCTCTCACCTCTTCCTCCTTGCTAAACTCTGCGACCTTAATCTTTCTAGTTTAACAATCTCCTGGTTTGCAAGCTACCTCACTGACATACAGCAATCTGTTAAATGGCTTTCCTCACTATCTTCTCCTCTCCCCATCAAGATGGAGTTCCCTTATTTTTCAACATCTTTTCAAATCTCCTATACACATCCTGTCCTCATTCATCTCATGCAATCTGCTGACGACACCACAGTCATCACCATCTCTGATAACCTCTCTAATATGAACATCCTCACCCAAAAATCCTTCAGAGCTATTGAAAACCGGCTCACTAATAACCAGCTAATACTAAATGCAAAAAAACTAAACTTCTGCTATTCCATTTTAAATCCCTTACCCACCTTAAACACGCTTTCTCTAATACATCCCTTAACAATACTACTATCACAGTAGAAACTCAAACTAAGCTTCTGGGAGCCATCATAGATGTCAAACTCAAATCTGACCATTGTGTGCTCCAGTGCATCAAGAAAACCCACCAAAAACTAGGCCTGCTTTACAGAAATACAAAATTGCTAACTAGTGAGGTATAACTCTCCTTTACCCATTTCTAAAGTCACCCTAGTCTCTTCTACAGCTCACAAATCCTTACCAACCTGCAGTCATCTCTCTTAACTAAATTAGAATCCACCTACAATAAAGTTGCCAGATTTGCTGCCAATGAAACCTTTAAATCTCACCACTGTCATTCACTCAAGACCTTAAACTGGTTAGAAATCCCACACCAATTGCTTCTCTCTCAACTGCTGATCATCTATTCCATCCTCTACAAACATTCCTTCTGCACTAATATCTCCTCACTTGTTTGTCTATACACTCTTCCCAGGACCCTCAGAAGCTCTGGCCAAAATCTACTAGAGGTTTTCAAGTCAAGAAGATCAATTGGACAAAATCCTTACAGTTATTCTCCTTCCCTTTCCTGGAAAAAACTTCCCCTATCTATTAGAAATATAAACCATCCTCAAGAATTCAAAAATGCCCTTAAAGATGTTCTAGTAAATACCTTGACATTCCACTGTAAACATCCTCCTTGAACATCCTAACAAAATCTTCATCTAGCCTACTTACGATCTCAGATCCTGCTACACCCTCTTCTCGTCCTCACCACCTTTTAAACCCTCACTACTCCACCCTTACCTCCCTCATCCTTTCTCTCTAAACTTCATTCCTTATTCCTTTATATTTCTCCTCATGCTTAATATCAACCCTGACTACAGCATCTAAATCTTCAAACAATCTTCTTCTTCTTTCAGCTGCTCCCATTAGGGGTCACCACAGCAGATCAACTGTTTCCATTTCCTCCTGTCCTCTGCATCTTGCTCTGTCACACCAACCACTTGCATATCCTCTCTCACCACATCCATAAACCTTATCTTAGGCCTTCCTCTTTTCCTGTTACCTGGCAGCTTCATCCTTAGCATCTTTTTCCCAATATACTCTGCATCCCTCCTCAGCACATGTCCAAACCAACGTAATCTTGCCTCTCTGTCTTTGTCTCCAAACCTTCCAACCTGGGCTGACCCACTAATATACTTATTCCTAATCCTGTCCATCCTCGTCACACCCAGTGCAAATCTTAACATCTTCAACTCTGCCACATCAAGCTCTGACTCCTGCCTTTTTGTCAATGCCACTGTCTCCAACCCATATAACATAGCTGGTCTCACTACCCTCTTGTAGACCTTCCCTTTCACTCTTACTGGTACTCGTCTGTCACAAATTACTCCTGACACTCTTCTCCACCCACTACATTCTGCCTGTACTCTCTTCTTCACATGTCTTACACACTCACCATTACTCTGAACTGTTGATCCCAAGTACTTAAACTCATTCACCTTCACCACCTCTACTCCCTGCATCCTCACCATTCCTCTATCCTCCCTCTCATTCACACACATATATTCTGTCTTAGTCCTGCTGACCTTCATTCCTCTTCTCTCTAGAGCACATCTCCACCTCTCCAGGGTCTCCTCCACTTATTCCCTACTCTCACTACAGATCACAATGTCATCTGCAAACATCATAGTCCACGGGAACTCCTGTCTGATCTCGTCTGTCAACCTGTCCATCACCATTGCAAATAAGAAAGGGCTCAGAGCTGATCCTTGATGTAATCCCACCTCCACCTTAAACACATCCGTCACTCCCACCGCAGACCTCACTGCTGTCACACTACCCTCGTACATATCTTGTATCACTCATACATACTTCTCTGACACTCCCAACTTCCTCAAACAATAACACAACTCCTCTCTAGGCACCCTGTCATATGCTTTCTCTAAATCCACAAAGACACAATGCAACTCCTTCTGACCTTCTCTGTACTTCTTCATCAACACTCTCAGAGCAAACATGGCATCTGTAGTGCTCTTTCCTGGCATGAAACCATACTGCTGATCACTAATCATCACCTCCCTTCTTAACCTAGTTTCCACTACTCTTTCCCATAACTTCATGCTGTGACTGATCAGTTTAATCCCTCTGTAGTTACTACAGTTCTGCACATCACCCTTATTCTTAAAAATTGGTACCAAAATACTTTTTCTCCATTCCTCAGGCATCCCCTCACTTTCCAAGATTTCATTAAACAATCTAGTTAAAAACCCCACTGCCATTTCACCTAAACACCTCCATGCTTCCACAGGTATGTCATCTGGACCAAAAGCCTTTCCGTTCTTCATCCTCTTCATAGCTATCCTTACTTCCTCCTTGCTAATCCACTGCACTTCATGATTCACTATCCGCACATCATCCAACCTTCTCTCCCTCTCATTCTCTTCATTCATTAACCCGTCAAAGTACTCTTTCCATCTGCTCAACACACTCTCCTCACTTGTAAGTACGTTTCCCTCATTATCCTTTATCACCCTTACCTGCTGCACATCTTTACTAGCTTGGTCCCTCTGTCTAGCCAATCAGTACAGGTCCTTTTCTCCCTCCTTAGTGTCCAACCTTTTATACAACTCTTCATACGCCTTATCCTTAGCCTTCACCACCTCTCTCTTTTCCATTCACCTCATTTCCTAATACTCTTGTCTACTTTCTTCATCTCTTTGACAATCCCACTTCTTCTTCGCCAACCTCTTTCTCTGTATACTCTCCTGTACTTCTTCATTCCACCACCAGGTCTCCTTGTCCTCCTTCCTCTTTCCAGATGTCACACCAAGCACCCTTCTAGCCATCTCTCTTATTAGCTCTGCTGTAGTTACCCAGCTATTCGGTAACTCTTCACTGCCACCCAGTGCCTGTCTTAACTCTTCCCTGAACATCATCTCACAATTACCCTTTTTCAATTTCCACCATTTGATCCTTGGTGCTGCCCTCACACTCATCCTCCTCTTCTTGATCACCAATGTCATCCTACAAACCACCATCCTATGCTGCCTAACTACACTTTCCCCTGCCACCACTTTACAGTCTCCAGTCTCCTTCAGATTGGCCCTTCTACATAAGATATAATCCACCTGTGTGCATCTTCCTCCACTCTTGTATGTCACCCTATGCTCCTCCCTCTTGTTAAAATACGTATTCATCAAAGCCATGTCCATCCTTTTTGCAAAATCCACTACCATCTGATCTTCTGCATTCCTTTGCTTAACACCATACCTACCCATCACTTCCTCGTCACCTCTGTTCCTATCACCAACATGCCCATTGAAATCTGCTCCAATGACCTGTCTCTCACCCTTGGGTACAGTCATCACCACTTCATCCAACTCACTCCAAAATTTTTCTTTCTCATCCATCGCACACCCAACTTGTGGGGCATATGCACTAACAACATTCATCATTACACCATCAATTTCCAGCTTCATAAACATCACTCTATCCAACACTCTTTTCACCTCCAAAACACTCTTAGCATACTGTTCCTTCAGGATAATGCCTACGCCATTTCTCCTCCCATCCACACCATGATAAAACAATTTGAAACCACCTCCGATACACCTAGCCGTGCTCCCCTTCCATCTGGTCTCTTGCACACACAATATACCAACCGTCCTTTGGTTCATCATATCAGCTATCTCCCTCCCTATATCAGTCATACTGCCAACATTCAAAGTTCTGACCCTCACTATCACAGTCCTAGCCCTTACCTGCCTTCGGGCATGCCTTCTGCCTCTTCTCCTCCTTCAGCCAACAGTAGCCCAATTTCCGCCAGCACCCTGTTGGCCAACAGTACTGGTGGCAGTCATTGTTAACCCAGGCCTTGACCGATCTGGTATGAGTTTCTGTACAGTTTTCTGCATGTGTGATGTGGCGCAATTTTACATCGGATGCCCTTCCTGACGCAACCCTCCCCATTTATCCGGGCTTGGGACCGGCACAAAGAAATGCACTGGCTTGTGCATCCCCAGTGGCTGGGTTATCTAAATCTTCAAACAATCGCTTTGTGGTATTTAAAGTAGTTTTACTGAACCTGGTGACATGTTTTTATTATGCTCTGGACACTGTCTGTACAAATAAATTTGCTTCTAAACTTAGTAACTGTTCTCCTATCGTACATATGAATATATCCTATAAATAGCTTTGACAATCTGCATTTATTATACTCTGTGTATTCAATTGTACAAACTGATCATCTGTCTAACCTTGTGATGTAACAATCTGTTTATTTGCATTAATGGACTGTGAATTTGCTATCTTTGCTATTGTGTTAATCTACTATATATGATTGTGGAGATTTTCTCCAAGGGCCTCCATTGAAAAAGAGCACTAGCCCAGCCAACTATCCCGGTCAACAAATATAAAATAAATAAGTAAATAAATAAATGGCTACCTAGGAGCTGCTGCACCCACCAGATGTAAGCCCAGGGCTAGGCCAGAAACAAATTACCCTGGTGGCATCCAAAATTAAGCAGGATATACAAGAAAAGGAAAAACAATTATAGCAAAAATCAGGAAGCTAGAAAGTCTTTCATCAAAGTAAATAGGCACCTAAGAGGGCTAATTAGGTAAAGCAAAGCCAACTTTGATACTAAGATAGCCTCCCAAGTGAAAGATAACCATAAGACCTTTTACAGCTATGGTAGACACTTCAAAGGCATCACACGGATGGTTAATGATGCCACATTCACCAAGCCTGATAATTTAGTGAAACTATTAGTGGACAAATTCAGTTCCAACTTCACTCCTCTCTCACCCCAGCCATCCCCTCAAAAATACTCTTAAACATAATCCCTCAAGCTATAACTAGGGAGCATCTACTGGCTGCACTCATTAAAGCCAAGAACAAGGCCTCCTCCAGAATAGTTTAAAATATGACTTATCAGGACACCTGGCATCATTATTTAACTATAGTCTTAAAACAAACTTTGTGCCACATGAATGGAAGACTGTGATGCTCACCCCCCTTCATAAAGGAGGAATTTCAACAGATCCTGGAAACTACAGATCCATTAGTCAGACTAATCTTATTTGAAAAGCCATGGAAAGAATTACCATGGAAATTACTGACAAGGACATAGGAGACCTTCAGACACTGGATCCATCCCTGTTTGGCTTTGTCAATGGAAGATCATCTTTACTGAATCTAGTGGACTTCTTTGAAAAGGACACTAAGGCAATGGATGAGGGGAAAACTGTGCATGCTGCCAACTTAGATCTGGCTGAAGCATTTGATACAATATCTCACTCAGACATGGTCAACAAATTTACAGAACTAGGTATAAACCCCTTTATATCAAGCTAGATAACTAGCTGGCTCACTGATAGGACCCCAGGAGGTTAGAATCAGTGAGGCCACCTCCAAAAAGAACCTGATTACATGTGAATTCCCCAAGGACTCTGTGCTGTACCTTCTCCTCTTTGGCATCTACTTCCAGATGTCAAAGCCAATGTTAAAGACCTTTGGCTAATCTAGTTTGCAGATGATTGCAAACTGGGAGCAGCCATTGAATCCTCCCAAGATGAGATTACACTTCAGATCTGTTATTTCTTCTTTTAGTTAAGAACACTTGATGCCAAAGCCATGGCTTAAAATTCAATACCAAGAAATGCATGACAGTACCATTTGGGAAGTCTGCACCCTGGAGAAACTATGTCATCAATAAAACACCCTTAAAAGCTGATCCACTAGTCAGGGATCTGTGAATTCATACAGATAGTTACCTAGACTTTGACCAACATGTGTCCACAGTAGAAAGAAAATCCTTCTATGTTGCTCAAGTTATAAGCAATAGCATGGCATCTAGTTTCAGAGAGGGCATCATACCACTGTACTTAGCATAATCAGACCAATCATAGAGTATAATGGCCCCTTTTTTGTATGTACCTGACCAGACATATGCAGCAACTGGAATGTCCACAATGGTTCCTTAAAAAAAAGAATACAGGTAGTAAACACAATGCCCTACGCTGATCACCAGAAAGCCCTGTCTTTTTACTCAGTATCATACAGACTACAGACTTGTAAGAGGTGATCCCTGTTTGGCTTACAAGGCATCCCTGGACCATATCTGATGAATCTTTTGCACATCTACAAAATAAAACACATCAGGGCTGCTAGAGCAAACAACCTAAATTTTGCTTGTGACATAAACAGGACATGTTGGAGAGACATATATGTTTCTCAGAGAATTCCCATTCTCTGGAATAGGCTCCCCATCCATATGGAGCAAAATTCTTCTCTATCTCTAAGCAAAACTTGGACCAATGGCTGGGTAATAGGAATTCATCCCTGGTGTGGCTCCTATGTCTCTGATGGACAGAGGCAGTCAGTAAATCGCCACATATATAAATCAAATTTGTAGGTCATATTTGGGCTGCACAGCTAGACTTATAAGGCCCCTAGTGGTTGTTAGCCTAATATACACCTATGAACCTAGCTGGATTAAGACTGAGTTATTAACAAGCTGCTTTCTATAGTCAAAGGTTTGATTTCCTCAGCCACTTACCTGCTGTTTGATTGAGTAAGTCATTTAACCAGACAGTGCTCTGGGGAATTGAGAAATTAGACCAGGCTCTTCAATATTCTCCTCAAATACATGCTTTGTAACTTAGTATAAGCCTAGAAGGTTATTTGTCTGTGTTTTTGTGATGTTTGCCTCTTTCTCAGAAAATTGTCACTGTTTATCTTAAACATCTGTCATTTTTGTGTGTTCTGAAAAGATAGCCAATGAACAATAGCTGAAGGGTGACTAAATCTATTAAATTAGCAAAGCAAATATGATAGAAATCAGGTTATGCAAAGTTAGTAAAACACAGACTGAAAAACTTTAAACTGCTCTATCAGTAAAGTAAAGGGAAGACATGAAAAAGTCACTTCAGTGGAAGTACAGGTGATGTCATATAAGTGCTTTGCAGATGATAAAATAAAAGAGGTAGGAAGGTAGCTGCTCACTTGGAGACAAAGAATTTCTTGTTTTCTTTTTTTTTTTCTGTGGTCCACTGTATATTTCTGTCCACGTTATGCAAATCACATTGACAGCATACAGTCTTAAACTCAGACCTCATTGGTATTTAGTTTTCCATTTTAAAACATTAATATGCTGATTTAAGAATCCTCCTACCACTTAACATCCTCATTCCCATTAAATCAAAAGGTGTGTCAAAAAATATTAGTTTAAGGGTATGCACACTTATGCAACCAGCTTATTATACATTTTTTATTCTTTATATTTTTCCCCTAACATATTTGTTTCTTTTTCAATTGAATTGTACAGGTTATAGGTCACATTAAAGGTGGGAAAAGTTTTGAAATGATTTATTGCGGTCACATTTTTTATATCACAAAAACCTGGCATTTTAACAGGGGTGTGTACACTTTTTATACCCATTGTATGTATGTATGTATGTAGTGCATAGAACGCCATGATTATGTATAAAAAATGGGAAAAATACAAGCACATTATGATCTAAGAAAGGTGCTTAACACTGAGAAATATTGCTGAGTAATTGATGATAAGCAGCTTATTATATATTTAAGACACAGATGCCAAGAAATTCATCTTGAAAGTAAAGCTTGAGAAGTACATTTTTGCATCCATGTCAAAGAACACTTAATAAAGGGATGTGATCAGAGACCCAATCATAATTCTTTGCAGTGCATGGAGCTTTGTCTGATCCATGCACTGCCACTTACAGAAACAAAAAGAAGAGGACAAAGTTTAGGAAAACAAAGAGCTTAACGTACTTCAAAACCTAGGAAAGCACTTGGTGACCATAGTCAAAAAATAGTACATTCTCTGCTCAGGAATTCTGACAAAGTTTCATTTTCAGAGACAAAAATACTCACGAGGCAAGAATTCTTTGAGAAATTCAAAAATGATGGGATACAAAGAGTCCAAATCAGAAGCACTTTTTAAATATTGCTTTAAGTCACTTAAAAATAGAATAGAACAACAGGTTTTGCATCGGTGTGCATTTTCTGAACAATAAGTGGTGTAAAACTCTAATGTCTGGTGTTAGTGACTGACCATAGCCCTTACTGGTTTACCAGAAAACCAAACATTTTATGAAGAGCAGGGCAAAATAAAAGGCAAGATTAGGGTAGTTCTGCATAATCAGAGAGAGTTTAGAGTACAAGAGATAGAGATGAAGTGCTTCTCAGAGAGTAAAAAAGATTTTAAAAGCTGTTAGATACTTCATTTGTCACACTTTTTCTTTGTAAGTATAGCACAGTAAAGTTCAAACAGATTTTAAAAGCTGTTTTATTTAAAATATGAGGCAAAATCAGGGATGTTGCACATAATCAGGGACAGATGAGTGGCACAGTAGGCAGAAATTAAGTACTCCTCTGATAGAAGGTAAAACAGCTTTTAAAAACTGCTAGATGTTTTCTTCTGCCGCACGTTTATTTTTAAGTGAGGCAGAATGAAGTTCTAACAGCTTTTAAAAGCTGTTTTACTTTCTACTGCTCTTCTTTGTTGTCCAAGACTATCGTGTGTTATTTCCTAACACAAGACCTGAGCTTAGCATTGCTTATGGTGTCCTTTACAAGCTTTTGTGAAACACCCCTAAGTACTATCAAAATTGGGTCTTGCTCTAGGGAAGCACTTAGTAGATTTATCTTTTTTTCTGATTTACCTTAGTACAGTGGTGACATGGGTCTTTAATATAAATATTGCATCACAAAGTATTCACTTTGCAGAAGAGTATAGTAAGCGTCAGGTTGGTTTAGAGATGGTGTACAATCTAGGTTGCAAAGCAAGTGTTCAGTTTTGAAGAAAAACTTACAAAATCTGAGCATGGACAAGCAAGACAGTTCTACTATACTTGCAGAAAACTGTAAGTGAAGATGCTGCATAGCATGTATTTTTAACAAATCAGAACAGCACAACATATGCTGCATGTATAGTAAGCTGTCTCCATGGTACTGCATACAAGCTTTGTAAATATATTGCATCAAAAATATGTTATCTCATCTCTATGACAGGGGAAAATAAGTAAGCAGCCATACTTACACAAAGTAATTTCATATCCAGGTAAAATTAAATGTAACTTCACAGACTAAAAGCAAGTGGCACAAATCACATTAGCACACATCACAGCACAAAGAGGTACCAAGATGTCTGTCTCTGGCAACATGTATAATTTGCAAATCAGAAGCACCCAGTGACAGAACATGACAGATGAATTAGAACATTAAGTAATCACTAAAACAATATTACAGAAGGTTACAGTCACAACATCTAATCGATGAACAGCCTCATAGCAGGGCACACTGTTTAAGAAGTATATACATAACAACAAATCCATAAACCGGGTCTCTTTTTCCTGCTTGGGTTATTGGTAGTTATACTGCATGCATGTGTGTGTGTGTGTGTGTGTGTGTGTGTGTGTGTGTGTGTGTGTGTGTGTGTGTGTGTGTGTGTGTGTGTGTGTGTGTGTGTGCACGCGCGCACGCACTCATACAGGTGTAAGTTGATTCTTTTTTTTTTTAAGTTTTCATTAGATTTTAATTAAACAATTTGATCATGGCAATAATTGTATTTAGAAATTTGTGAGCATAAAAAAGAACAATATGAACAAGAACAAACAAGAATAACTATTTACAAGAGAGTCTACTAACAACGAAGATTCTCAAAAAATCCTATACATTGCAATTGATATGAATATAGATATTTTTGTTTATCAAACAGTTCCTTGAAATTTGTCCACCCATTATAGTAGGAAGTTATTCTAGCAGATCTTGATTTAAAGGTGATAATTTCCTGATGGCATGCTTCAGTTGCAATACTTGTGAATTCTTTGCCCAATAAGTTGATTTTTGATTAATAAATTATAAGAGCTGATTCATAATACTTATGGAGTTCATAAATTTGGATAAGTATATGCTGCAGGATGGTTGTACCGTTCTACCAATGGCTGTTAGCCAAATCACACAACAAAGTTACAGGGCAGACTACATCTGGGCAGTTAAAACTATACTGCACACAATGGGAGATAATATCCTTAGCTATAAGAAGATGGTATGTTAACACTTTACAACAGGAAAATTAACAAAGTATAAGAAGAAATAATATGGCTACCTATGAACAGTAGTAAATTTAAAACAAACAGGGCCCCTAGGACCAACACTCCACACCACCTTAGTAATGAGTGCTAATCCTAACCCTAATGCTGCCCCTTCCCTTAACCCTAACCCTACACCTTTCATAGGTTCATAGGTTCATAGGTTCATAGGTGTTTACTTGGCCAATGGCCCTGGAGCCTTTACTAGCCTAGCCCATAGAAGTGCCCTGGCATTGTGGCGCCCAATGTTAGTTCCCAGCACGTATATCAAGTAGAGCCAATTGAGTAATCCCTGGGGTGAACTTTCTATTTCCCATCCACTCATCAAGATTTCTCTTGAAGAGAGCCAGTGAGGTGCTTTGCTTGACAAGTATGGGAAGTATATTCCAGAGCATGGGCAGTCCCTGGGTTATGAACCTATCCTTCCAGCATGTTCTGTTGATTGTGGTAATGAGGTTCAGGTCTCTGGAGTGTGTGGTGTGGAGGGATTCCTTCCTGTAATACTGCCACTACACAAGAAACACTTGGACACACAAACATTCACAAACACATGCAAAAAAATCTATCTCCTAACCTAACCCTGACCCTAACCTTAAAACATAGAAACTCGCACACATAGAACAGCTATCTTTCACTCCTACTTGACGCTAACTCTAACTCACATACACACACTATCACCTTTCCAACCCCACTTACCTGTTTTGATATTACACACCATCAACATTTCTACTGCTCAACTACCCTTGCTGCTGATATTAAATCATGTCCACATGCATTTGTTAAAGAAACAGCATTTGACTAAATTCAGGGGAACCATGTCTATGTATGTTTATATATATATATATATATATATATATATATATATATATATATATATATATATATTATCAGACTCAGCTAGAGCAGGCTGGTAACTCGGCATGTAAAAATCAACTACCAATCATTAGCGGACCGGAGTTCCGGTGTGGCGACCCCTAACCGGGAAAAGCCGAAAGACACAACATATACATATTATCAGTGCTTCACCCTGAAAGGATGAAAGGATTACAGTTTCAGTGTATGACGAGTAGTACATAAGCCATTATTATTTAGGCCTGCTTTCAATTTCCTAAAGTATTTTTGCATCAGCTGAGAACTCGCTTTTAGAGTGAAAAGCTGGAAGACAGTTTAGTGCAATCTTGTTATATTCCTTAGTGATTTTTGTCCTCTCTTTAGGATAAGACTGTTAAGGTTTTGTGAAAGGAGAAATTACAAGTTTAGATCCTTTACAGGAATGTATCAGGGATAACGACCTGTTTTTGTTGCATGGGTATTAGGTAGGTCTCTGTGGGTGTCGTTAAAAAAAAGAGATTATCTCAGTAGAAGACTATTGCAAAAGCATGATGCAGTAAAAGTACAACAGACAGCTGCTGAATATAAAGGTTGGGTACTTTTTGTAAAATAAGGAATTATGAGTTAAGGTCCTGTGGAGGAATGTGTTAGTATAATGGTCGTGTTTTCCTGCATCTGCACTGGTTAAATCTTTGATGGGATCATTTGAAAATATCTCATCATAAGGACATTATAGAGCATATTGAAATCACACAGGTGCTGGATATTACAGCTTGCTTCTAATTTACCCTCTGAAGATATTATTTTGTTGACAGCATCACCCTTGAACAAAGCTGTAACAAATTTGACATTAGCATTCAAAGGTTTTGAAGTAGAAGAGTGCATCTACAGCTGTTTTGAAGACTGTTGCCCAAACATTAAAGTAATACAGTCACCAATAAAAGCACTAGTTGGAACTGGACAAAACATTTTTCCTGAAGATGGAAGATGTTACTCTTATGAAAAACTTTGTATATGCACAGGCACCAGGCCAAAGCTGATTGCTAAAGAAAATTCAAATGCTTTAGGAATTTGCGATACAGACAGTGCTCATGAATTTCAGAAGCACATGGAATCAGCTAAAAGTACCAGAGTGATAGCTGATGGGGGCATAGCACTTGAATTAGTAAAACTATCAAGATTTTTTCCCCGCTGGAAGTCAGAGAAAGGGACACAACCTCAAAGTTCTGTAGCCTGAAATAGCTACCAATACTCCTGATGTGCTGCCCATTTTAACTACCAGAAAATTACCTTATCCAGCAGATTGTAAACACTTAATGCATGTATCCAAAGCTTGTCTTAAATCAGTTAGCAGCTGGAAATTCAGCCAAATATCTGTCTTGAGGTTACACTAGCATTCCAACTCATTAGTACATCCGTTATCATCTGAAACATACATGCAAAATATGATTGTAAAAAAAATGTTTAGATTATTTCTTTACCTTCAAGGGAAATCATCTTTGCTGTAGATAGCTTTAGGCACATGGAGGTTGAGAGGTTTGGTACAGACATTCACCCTAACCCAGGACCAACAATGCTCCATCTTTTCCCAGTCTTCAGCCAAGCTTACTAGTGCTCAATCTAAAGCTCCAAAGCTTCTACAATAAAATCCAAGGCATCCATGTCTGCATAGCTCATTACTCCCGGATGTATTCATAGTCAGAGAAACATGGCTAAAGCAAGACATAACAAATACCCCACCTCCACTGGCTACAAAATCCTCTGAATAGACAGACAAATAAGGGCAGGCAGAATATCCATCATTTTTAAAAATATATCTGAGGTTATACCTTACCCAGATAATATCTCGAAATTTCATAAAGCAGAACTTCTTGTCTCCTACCTCAAATTAAATAACCACAAAGCTATTTGCATAGCAGCTATCTATATTCCCTCAAGTAACAAAAGAACATTGGCAGAACATGTTCTGTACTGGCTCTCTTAGGTTCACAGCTGTTTCCTAGGGTAACAAACACAAGGACTTATTTAAGCCTAGCCATACATCCCAAATTTCTGACAAGTTTTGTTACCCTTGATAAGTGTAAGCAGGGGCATGGGAGATGAAACATTTACAAGCATGGGCCTGGGAGATGAGCCATTTACAGGCTGGCTATATCCATTAGAGACTTAGCTGCCAAACCAGGGATGAATTTTCTGTTCACTGTCCAATTTACACTTGAATTGGATTATAGAGGAACTCTGTTTCAGATGGATGGGGAGCCTGCTCCAGAGATGAGGTAGTCTCTGGGATACATATGTATCTCTCCAGCAAGTTCTATTTATATCACAGGCAAGGTTTCAGTGTTTAGAATGGGTAATTTTGGTGGTATTTATTTTCTGGATATACAGAAGGTCTATCAGAGTGGGGTTTGATAATGTCCTGTATGTCAGGCATAGATCTTCCCTCAATAACCTGTAGGAGACAGAATACAGGGATGGGGCCTTGAGGAGATCTGCATAGGACATGTTACTTACTCCCTGTATTCCTTTAGTGAGGAACCCCTGTGGAAGTTCCAATTGTTAGATATGCTAGGTTAAGTACATACCAAAGGGGGCTTTGTACTCAATGATAGGTCTGATGAATAGAAATACAGTAGAACAATGACTTCTTTGGACCTAGATGCCATACCTTTGTTTATAAGTTGTGCATCATATAATAATTTCCTCACTCCTTTTGACACGTGATGGTCATAGGCTAGATTACTGTCTATATGTGTCTCTAAGCTCCTGACTACTGGGACAGCTATAAGGGGTGTGTTGTCAATGACAGTTATCAGAGATGGATGACTTCCTAAAGGATACTATTATGCCTTTCTTGGCATTTAGTTTTAGTCTATGGCTCTAACACCAGGTGCATGTCTGTGTCAGCTCTTCCTTGAGAACATTTGCGTCGGTGAGGGATTCAGTGACAGCTCTTAATTTGCAATCATCTGCAAATTTAGTGAGCCAAAGGCCATTGACATTGGCCTTAACTTCAGAGAATAAATGCCAAAAAGGACCGATCCCAGGACCAACCCATGAAGGGCTCCACTTGTGACTAGCTTCTTTGTAGAGGTGGACACCCCAGTTCAAACTTCCTGGGTCCTGTCTGTGAGCCATTTGGCTTACCACTGGGTGACATAAGTGATTTTCTAACTGTGATAGTAAAGGATTAGTGTATCTTGTAGTATGTAAAAGGCATTCTGCATTTTATGTAGGGAAACCAGAGAGAGCCCTTAAAAGAAGAATTTATGAGCGTTTATAAGACATTCGGAAACAGGACTCTAATAATGCACCATTCAAGCACACTAAAAGCTGTAAGGAAGCTAAATTTGTGTTTTTTGTGCTTGAAGAAATACCACAGGATATTAGAGGGGGAGAATAGGAAACGAGCACTGAATTTAGGGAAGGTTATTGGCAGCTGTTATTAGAAGCGTGTAAGTCGCCAGGATTAAATGAACATGTTTCCCTAGCGCCTGTGTTAAAATTAAGAGCTGTGGGACTGTGAAAAATAAATTAGTTAAGATAGTCTGAGTAAGTTTAGAACAGTTATTTCAATATATATTTTTCATATGGTTCAACAAATATTTTCACTATAAAGATGTATTTCTCTGCTTTTATATGCACATATAGGTTTATAGGTAGGTACTAGGCCATTTGCCCGAAGGCATTTATAAGCCTAGCCAGAATGTGTTGGCTTTCGCTGCTCCCTTAGATTAGTTCCCTGTGCCTCTGTCCAGCAGAGCCACTGAAGTGATCCCCGGGATAAACTTTCTGTTTCCCATCCACTCATCAAGGTTTCTCTTGAAGAGTGTTAGCGAGGAGCTCTGCCTAATGTAGATTGGAATCTTGTTCCAAAGCATGGGAAGTCTCTGGGACAGGAATCTATCCCTCCAGCACATCCCATTTATTGTTGTGGTGAGGTTAAGATCCCTAGAGCGTGTGGCTCGAGTATATATAGAGTGTGTATATATATATATATATATATATATATATATATATATAGATATATATAGATATATATATATATATATATATATATATATATATATATATATATATATTTAATATTTTAGTGTTTAATAAGAATTTTAACATATTGTAGAGTATACTAGAATTATAGTATATATTAATGGCTTTTTCAAGCGCAGTTTTTTGTGCTGATGTATTTAAAGATGCGACCACTGGAGGGCTGAATAAGTGTTAGTATGCTTCCACTCCATCTCATTTAGAATTGTATCATAAATGAATAACAACCAAGTAGTTTAAGAAGTGCATATTTTTACCTATGAAAATGTGATTTTATACAATAGTTTAGTTTCTTGTGCACAGATGAAATTGTAGTTATTATAAGGGATATAGTTTGTACAGTATTAGTTTTTTGAATGATAATTTAGGTTTGGATATTGGATAATTAGTTTTTGTAAAGGATTTATAAGGCATGATGGGATTATTGGGTTAATTAATCTGATGAAGTTCCTTATTGAATGAAAAATGCAGTGATAAATTTAAGTGTTTTATTTTTGTATTGTTTGGAGTTTAAGTGGCTAATAAACTTTCCGGTGTTGGTTTACATTTTTGTGGTGCTCTTGGTGTCTAATACTTTTGGCTGTGAGTTTTCTACCTTTCTTGATTTTTTTTGTCTGAATTAAATGATTTGACTAGTTTTTTAAGTTTACCTACACATGTGAATACGGTTAATTATTTAGATGTAACAATATCAAAGGATTATATGAATAGGAGATTTGTATATAATATATACATCGTAAAGGTGCATATACCAATTCATTGTTGCATTATGATAGTTGTCACCCTTATTATCAGAAGAGAAACATTATTAAGGGTCAGATGGTTCATCTTTCAAGATTGGTATCAATATTATTGAGGTAGAAAAGTTAGGCAATATGTTTCTTGAAATAAATTACCCAAAACCCTTAGTGCTTGAAGTTCAAGAGGAGATATCTAATAGGAGAAAAGATAAATTTGCTCCCATCTTAAATGGTAATAATTTTATTGAGTATAGTGACATCAATAAAAATAAAAACTTAGATAAGATGGAAGCAATAATTACTGAACGCAAATACCAGTCACCTAAGCTTAAAAAGATTCTTTATAGCACTTTGGAAATTGTTTTATCTGCTGAATATAAACAGCAGTTGGGTGCACATCCAAAGACTACATTTAAGAAAGGAGAAAACTTAAAGAATATTTTTTAAAAGGTTAATAGTGCTCTGAATTATATTAAATGTTCAAAAATGATGAAATGTGTTGTTGTAGATATTATAAATATATTAATGATGGACCTTATCTAATGGTAGACGGTTACAATAAAACCCAAACATGTCCTGGATTAGGCAGTTGTAAGTCTAAAATGGTTGTTTATTTGGCAACCTGTATTTCCTCTCCTGCATTTTCTGTATGTGAAACTACAAGGATGCTAAAAGAATGAATATATAAACATGTTTATGAATTTAGAAAAGGTAAGTTGACTAATGCACTTTATAAACATACACTTACTTGTTTAGATTTTAAAAGATTCTTGTCATTTATTATTGACAGAGTTCATATTTCAGAGCAGGGAGGGAACAGTGATTTATTATTGGAACAAAAATGAAGTAAAGTGGCAGTTACACCTGAATGCCAACACTATGCCTAGTTTAAACAAAACGGTGTCTTTAAATAGTATTCTATGGAGTAGGGCTGAAGTATTGGATTACATTTTTATTAGTATTTTTTAGACTTTGATTAGCATTTTAAAATATGTTATATGTATTGTATTGGATTGTAATAATTTGTTTAAACTGTATTGTTTTAATGGTGTGTTACATAGTTCTGTTAATGCTGATTAAGGGAATTCTTTGATTGGAGGTTGCTAACAAGTGATTACTATTTAAAGTGAAGTGTTTTTACAGTTTGTCATTGCTGATGAAGTCTTTGTCTTTAAGATGAATGTGCTTAGATTCATATTAAATGTATGTTATTCAACATTTGGATTTTATTTTTTTGTGAGCTTTTACATTTCAGTGGCATTTTTAAGAAGTTCTGCTATACCAGTCCTATAGTGAACACATTCCATTCTGTAGTAGTTCAACGGAAGACTATGGTAGTGACTGATCTGGTTAGCTTATGCTGATTATCGCAACACTTGAAAGGGTACAACTAACAACCAGAAAGGGATCTTCATTCCTCAGACCAGAATCTCCTTTTCACAACCGTAGCTAGCAATTAAGGAGGTAAATCCTTATACTCTATGTTGCAAAACTGTGGAACTCTGACCTACTCTATCAAAAACAACTAGAAAAGCTACCCAGATTCAAGCTACAACTAAAAAAGCAACTAACTAAAAGACTAACAACATCACATCATCTCGCAGTACCATACTTTAGAATCTGACTAACAGCATCACATCATGTCATAGTACCATAGAATCTGACTAACAGCATCACATCATCACATAGCACCATACCTCAGAATCTGACAAATACCATCACATCATCTCATAGTACGATATTGTAAAATCCAACATCACATCATCTTATAGTACCATACTGTAGAATGTGACTAACAACATCACATCGTCTCATAGTACCATACTGTAGCATCTGACTAACAACATCAAGTCATCTCATTACCATACTGTAGAATCTGATGAACAACATTGCATCATCTCATAGCACCATACTTTAGAATCTGCAGACAGCATCACATCATCTCGTAGTGCCATATTGGAGAATCAAATAACATCACATCATCTTAAATAACCATACTGCAGAATCTGACTAACAACATCACATCATCTCGTAGTACAAAACTATAGAATCTAACAGCATCACATCATCTCATAGCACCATATTGTTGAATCTAACTAACAGCATCATATTATCTTGAAGTACTATATTGTAGATTCTAACAGCATCACATCATCTCGTAATACCATACTGTAGAATATAACATCACATCATCTCATAGTACCATACTGTAGAATCTAACAACATCACATCATCTCATACTACCATACTGTAGAATCTGACTAACAACATCACATCATCTCATAGAACCATATAATAGAATCTGGCTAACAGAATCACATCATCTCATAGTACCATACTGTAGAATCTGACAAACAACATCACATCATATCGTACTACCATAGTGTAGAATCTGACTAACAACATTACATCATCTCGTAGTACCATATGGAAGAATCTGACTAACAACATCAAATCATCTCGTAGTATCATATTGTAGAATCTGACTAATAACATCACATCATCTCGTAGTACCATACTGCAGAATCTGACTAGCAACATCCCATCATCTTGTAGTATCATATTCTAGAATCTAACATCACATCATGTCATAGTTCCATGCTGTAGAATCTGACTAACACCATCATGTCATCTTGTAGTACCATACGGTAGAATCTAAGAAGATCACATCATCTCATACTACCATACGGAAGAATCAGACTAACAACATCACATGATCTTGTTGTACCATATTGTAGAATCTGACTAACACCATCACATCATCTTGTAGTACCATACAGTAGAATCTAAAAACATCACATCATCCAGTAGTACCATGCTGTAGAATCTGACTAACGCCATTACATCATCTCGTATTACCATACTGTAGAATCTAACATCATATCAACTAGTCGTACCATACTGTATAATATGACTAACAACAGCACATTATCTCGTAGAACCATGCAGTAGAATCTTACTAACATCACATCATCTCTTAGTACCATACTGTAGAATCTAACATCACATCATCTCATAGTACCATACTGTAGAACCTGTCTAATAACATCACATAATCTCATACTACAGTAATGTGGAATATGACTAACAAAATCACATCATATCTAGTACCATACTGTAGAATCTAACATCACATCATCTTTTAGTACCATATGGTAGAATCAAACAACATCACATCATCTCGTAGTACCATACTGTAGAATCTAACATCACATCATCTCATAGTACCATATGGTAGAATCTGATTAACATCATGTCATCTCATAATACCATACTGTAGAATATGATCAACAACATTGTATTATCTCTTAGGACCATATGGTAGAATATGACTAACAACATCACATCATCTCATAGTACCATATTGTAAAATCTGACTGACAACATCACATCATCTTGTAGTACCATACTGTAGAATCTAACATCACATCATTTCATAGTACCATACTGTTGAATCTGACTAACAACATCACATCATCTTATACTATCATACTGTGGAATCTGACTAACAACATCACATCATCTCTGGTACCATACTGTAGAATCTAACATAACATCATCTCTCATCTCGTACTACCAAAATGTGGAATTTGACTAACAATATCACATCATCTCTAGTACAATACTGTATAATCTAACATCACATCATCTTGTTGGACCATATGGTAGAATCTGATTAGCAACATCATATCATCTCATAATACCATACTGTAGAATCTGACTAACAACATCACATCATCTTGTTGGACCATATGGCAGAATCTGACTAACAACATAACATCATCCCGTAGTACCATATTGTAGAATCTGACTAATAACATCACATTATCTCGTAGTACCATACTGTAGAATCTGATTAACAACATCATATCATCTCATAATACCATACTGTAGAATCTGACTAACCACATCACATCATCTCATAGTACCATATTGGATAATTTGACTAACATCACATCATCTCGTACTACCATACCGTAGAATCTGACTAATAATATCACATCATCTCATAGTGCCATACTGCAGAATTTGACTAGCAACATCATATCATCTTGTAGTATCATAATGTAGAATCTAACATCACATCATCTCATAGTACCATGCTGTAAAATCTGACTAACACCATCACATCATCTTGTACTACCATACTGTGGAATCTAACAATGTCACATCATCCCATAGTACCATGCAGTAAAATCTGACTAACACCATCACATCATCTTGTAGTAAAATACTGAAGAATCTAACATCACATCATCTTGTACTACCATATGGTAGAATTTAACTAGCAACATCACATCATCTCGTAGTACCCTACTGTAGAATCTGAATAACAACGTCACATTATCTTGTAGTACCATACTGTAGAATCTGATGAACAACATTACATCATCTGGCAGCATTATACTTTATAATCTGACAAACAGCATCACATCATCTCGTAATACCATATTGGAGAAACCAAAAACATCACATCATCTCAAAGTACCATATGGTAGAATCTGACTAACAGCATCACATCATCTCATAGCACCATGCTATAGAATCTGACCAACAGCATCATATCATCTTGAAGTACTATACTGTAGAATCTGACTAACGGCATCGCATTATCTCGAAGTACCATGTTGTTGAATCTGACAAACAACATCACATCATCTCGTAGTCCATACTGTAGACTCTGACATCACATCATCTTGTAGTACCATATGTTAGAATCTAAAAACATCACATCATCTCGTAGTACCATGCTGTAGAATCTAACACCATCACATCATCTCATAGTACCATGCTGTAGAATCTAACAACATCTTATCATCTTGTAGTACCATATTGCAGAATATGACTAACGGCATCACATCACCTCATAGAACCATGCTGTAGAATCTTACTAACAGCATCACAGTATCTCTAGTACCATACTGAAGAACCTAATATCACATCATCTCATAGTACCATACTGTAGAATCTAACTAACAACATCACATTATCTTGTACTACCATAATGTGGAATTTGATTAACAACATCACATCATCTCTAGTACCATACTGTAGAATCTAACATCACTTCATCTCGTAGTATCATATGGTAGAAACTAACAACATCACATCATCTCGTAGTACCATACTATAGAATCTAACTACATCATATCATCTCATAGTACCATACTGTAAAATTTAACATCACATCATCTCACAGTACCATACTGTAGAATCTAATTAACAACATCATATCATCTCCGAATACCATAATGTAGAATGTGGCTAACAACATGACATTATCTTGCAGGATCATATGGTAGAATCTGACCATTAACATCACATCATCTAGTAGTACCATACTTGAAGAATCTGACTAATAACATCACATCATCTTGTAGTACCATACCGTGGAATCTGATTAACAACATCATATCATCTAATAATGCCATAGTGTAGAATCTGACTAACAACATCACATCATCTCGTAGTACTATATTGTAGAATCTGACTAATAAAATCCCATTATCTCATACTACCATACTATAGAATCTGACTAATAACATCACAATATCTCATAGTGCCACACTGCAGAATCTGACTAGCAACATCACATCATCTTGTAGTATCATAATGTAGAATCTAACATCACATCATCTCTTAGTACCATGCTGTAGAATCTGACAAACAACATTGCATCATCTCATAGCACCATTCTTTAGAATCTGACAAACCGCATCACATCATCTTGTAGTACCATATTGGAGAATCCAACAACATCACATCATCTTATAGCACCATACTGTAGAATCCAACTAACAACATCACATCATCTCATAGTACCATACTGTAGAATCTGACTAACAGCATCACATCATATCGTAGCACCATACTGTTGAATCTGAATATCAACATCATATCATCTTGAAGTACCATATTGTAGAATCTGACAAACAACATCACATCATCTCATATCTTATTGTGGAATCTGACAAACAACATCACATCATCTTGTAGGCCATACTGTAGAATCTAACAACATCACATTATTTTGTAGTACCATACTGTAGAATCTAACATTACATCATCCTGTAGTACCATATGGTAGAATCTGACTAACAACATCACATCATCTCGTAGTACCATGCTGTAGAATCTGACTAACAACATCACATCAACTTGTAGTGTCATACTGTAGAGTCTGACTAACAGCATCACATCATCTCGAAGCACCATACTGTTGAATCTATCAACATCATATAATCTTGAAGAACCATACTGTAGAAGCTGACTAACAACATCACATCATCGCAAAGTTCCATATTGTTGAATCTGACAAACAACATCACATCATTCTGTAGCACCATACTGTAGAATCTAGCATCACATCATCTTGTAGTACCATACTGTAGAGTCTAACAACATCACATCATCTCGTAGTACCATACAGTAGAATCTGACTAACAACATCACATCATCTTGTAGTACCATGCTGTAGAATCTGACTAACAACATCACATCATCTCGTAGTACCATATTGTAGAATCTGACTAATAACATCACATTATCTCGTACTACCATACTATAGAATCTGACTAATAACATCACACCATCTCATAGTGCCACACTGCAGAATCTGACTAGCAACATCACATCGTCTCGTAGTACCATACTGTAGCATCTGACTAACAACATCACGTCATCTCATTACCATACAGTAGAATCTGATGAACAACATTGCATCATCTTGTAGCACCATACTTTAGAATCTGACAGACAGCATCACATCATCTCGTAGTACCATATTGGAGAATCAAATAACATCACATCATCTTAAAGAACCATACTGCAAAATCCGACTAACATCAAATCATCTCATAGTACAAAACTGTAGAATCTAACAGCATCACATCATCTCATAGCACCATACTGTCGAATCTGACTAACAATATCATATCATCTTGAAGTACTATATTGTAGAATCTAACAACATCACATCATCTTGTAGTACCATATTGTTGAATCTGACAAACATCACATCATCTCATAGTCCATACTGAAGAATCTAACATCACATTCTCGTAGTATCATACGGTAGAATCTAACAACATCACATCATCATGTAGTACCATATTGTAGAATCTGACTAATAAAATCTCATCATCTCATAGTACCAAAGTGCAGAATCTGACTAGCAACATCACATCATCTTATAGAATCATACTTTTGAATCTAACAATATCACATCATCTCATAGTACAATACTGTAGAATCTGACATCACATCATCTCGTAGCACCATACTGTAGAATCTGACTAACAACATCACATCATCTCATAGTACCATATTGTAGAATCTGACAAACAACATCACATTATCTCGTAGTAACATATTGTAGAATCTGACTAACATCACAACATCTCATAGTACTATACTGCAGAATCTAACTAGCAACATCACATCATTTTGTAGTATAATACTATAGAATCAAACATCACATCATGTCGTAGTTGCATGCTGTAGAATCTGACTAAAAACATCACATCATCTCATACTATCATAGTGTAGAATCTGACTAACAACATTACATCATCTCGTAGTACCATATGGTAGAATCTGACTAACAACATCACATCATCTCGTAGTACCATATTGTAGAATCTGACTAATAACATCACATCATCTCGTAGTACCATACTGCAGAATCTGACTAGCAACATCATATCATCATGTAGTATCACACTGTAGAATCTAACAACATCACATCATGTCATAGTTCCATGCTGTAGAATCTGACTAACACCATCACGTCATCTTGTAGTACCATACGGTAGAATCTAAGAAGATCACATCATCTCGTACTGCCATACAGAAGAATCAGACTAACAACATCACATCATTTTATAGTATCATAAGGCAGAATCTGACTAACAACATCACATCATCTCGTAGTACCATGCTGTACAATCTGACTAACAACATCACATCATCTTGCAGTACCATACTGTATAATCTAACATAATATCATCTCATAGGACCATACTGTAAAACCTGACTAACAACATCACATCATCTCGTACTACCATAATGTGGAATTTGACTAACAACATTACATCATCTCTAGTACCATACTGTAGAATCTAACATCACATCCTCTTGTACTACCATATGGTAGAATCTAACAACATCACATCATCTCTTAGTACCATACTGTAGAATCTAACATCACATCATCTCATCATACCATATTGTAGAATCTGATTAACAACATCATATCATCTCATAATACCATAATGTAGAATCTGACTAACAACATCACATCATCTCGTTGGACCCATATGGTAGAATCTGACTAACAACATAACATCATCCCATAGTAACATATTGTAGATTCTGACTAATAACATCACATCATCTTGTAGTACCATAGTGCAGAATCTGATTAACAACATCATATCATTTCGTAATACCATATTGTAGAATCTGACTAATAACATCACATCATCTCATAGTGCCATACTGCAGAATCAGACTAGCAGCATCATATCATCTTGAAGTATCATAATGTAGAAGCTAACATCACATCATCTCTTAGTACCATGCTAAAGAATCTAACACCATCACATCATCTTGTAGTACCATACTAAAAAATCTAACAACATCACATCATCTCATAGTACCATGCTGTAAAATCTGACTAACACCATCACATCATCTTGTGCTACCATACTGTGAATCTAACAATGTCACATCATCTCGTAGTACCATGCTATAAAATCTGACTAACACCATTACATTATCTTGTAGTAAAATACTCAAGAATCTAACAACATCACATCATCTCGTAGTACCATACTGTAGAATCTGAATAACAATATCACATCATCTTGTAGTACCATACTGTAGAATCTGCCGAACAACACTGCATCATATCGCAGCACCATACTTTAGAATCTGACAAACAGCAACACATCATCTCGTAGTACCATATTGGAGAATCCAAAAACATCACATCATCTCAAAGTACCATATGGTAGAATCTCACTAACAGCATCACATCATCTCGTAGCACCATGCTATAGAATCTGACCAACAACATCATATCATCTTGAAGTACCATGTTGTTGAATCTGACAAACAATATCATATCATCTTCTAGTACATACTGTAGAATCTAACATCACATCATCTTGTAGTGCCATACAGTAGACTCTAAAAACATAACTTCAACTTGTAGTACCACGCTGTAGAATCTAACACCATCACATCATCTCATAGAACCATGCTGCAGAATCTAACAACATCATATCATCTTGTATTACCATACTGTAAAATATGACTAACAGCATCATGTCATCTCGTAGAACCATGCTGTAGAATCGTACTAACAACATCACATCATCTCTAGTACCATAATGAAGAAACTAATATCACATCAACTCATAGTACCGTACTGTAGAATCTAAATAACAACATCACATCATCTCGTACTACCATAATGTGGAATCTGACTAACAACATCACATCATCTCTAGTACCATACTGTAGAATCTAACATCACATCATCTCGTAGTACCATATGGTAAAATCTAACAACATCACATCATCTCGTAGTACCATACTATAGAATCTAACAACATCACATCATCTCACAGTACCATACTGTAGAATGTAATTAACAACATCATATCATCTCTGAATACCATACTGTAGAATCTGACTAACAACATGACATCATCTCGTAGGATCATATGGTACAATCTGACTAACAACATCACATCATCTAGTAGTGCCATACTTGAAGAATCTTACTAATAACATCACATCATCTCGTAGTACCATACGGTAGAATCTGATTAACAACATCATATCATCTAATAATGCCATAGTGTAGAATCTGACTAACAACATCACATCATCTTGTAGTACTATATTGTGGAATCATACTAAGAACATCACATTATCTCATACTACCATACTATAGAATCTGACTAATAACATCACACCATTTCATAGTGCCATGCTGCAGAATCTCACTAGCAACATCACATCATCTTGTAGTGTCATAATGTAGAATCTAACATCACATCTCTTAGTACCATGCTGTAGAATCTGACTAACACCATCACATCATCTTGTATTACCATACTGAAGAATCTAACATCACATCATCTCATAGTACCATGCTGTAAAATCTAACACTATCACATCATCTTGAAGTACCATACTGTGGAATCTAACATCACATCATCCCGCAGTACCGTGCTGTAAAATCTGACTAACACCATCACATCATCTTGTAGTACCATACTGAAGAATCTAAAAACATCACATCATCTTGTAGTACCATACGGTAGAATCTGACTAACAACATCACATCATCTCGTAGTACCATACTGTGGAATCAAATGACAACATCACATCATCTAGTAGTACCATACTGTAGCATCTGACTAACAACATCACGTCATTTCATAGTACCATACTGTAGAATCTGACAAACAACATTGCATCATCTCGTAGCACCATACTTTAGAATCTGACAAACTGCATCACATCATCTTGTAGTACCATATTGGAGAATCCAACAACATCACATCATCTTATAGCACCATACTGTAGAATCCAACTAACAACATCACATCTTCTCGTAGTACCATTCTGTAGAATCGGACTAACAGCATCACATCATCTCATAGTACCGTATTGTTGAATCTGACAAACAACATCACATCATCTCATAGTCCATACTGTAGAATCTAACAACATCACATTATTTTGTATTACCATATTGTAGAATCTAACATTACATCATCTCATAGTACCATACATGTAGAATCTGAATAACAACATCACATCATCTCGTAGAACCATGCTGTAGAATCTGACTAACAACATCACATCAACTTGTAGTGCCATACTGTAGAGTCTGACTAAGAGCATCACATCATCTCGAAGCACCATACTGTAAAATCTGGCTATCAACATCATATCATCTTGAAGTACCATACTGCAGAATCTAACATCATATCATCGCATAGTACCATATTGTTGAATCTGACAAACAACATCACATAATTTTGTAGCACCATACTGTAGAATCTAACATCCCATCATCTTGTAGTACCATACTGTAGAGTATAACAACATCACATCATCTCGTAGTACCATACGGCAGAATCTGACTAACAAAATCACATCATCTCACAGTACCATGCTGTAGAATCTGACTAACAACTTCACATCATCTCGTAGTACCATATTGTAGAATCTGACTAATAACATCACATTATCTCATACTACCATACTACAGAATATGACTAATAACATCACACCATCTCATAGTGCCACACTGCAGAATCTGACTAGCAGCATCACATCATCTTGTAGTATCATAGTGTAGAAGCTAGCATCACATCATCTCTTAGTTGCATGCTGTAGAATCTGACTAACACCAACACATCATCTTGTATTACCATACCGAAGAATCTAACATCACATCATCTCGTAGTACCATGCTGTAACATCTAACACTATCACATCATCTTGAAGTATCATAATGTGGAATCTAACAACATCACATCATCCCGTAGTACCATGCTGTAAAATCTGACTAACACAATCACATCATCTTGTAGTACCATACTGAAGAATCAAAAAACATCACATCATCTAGTAGTACCATACTGCAGCATCTGACTAACATCACGTCATCTTGTAGTATCATAATGTAGAAGCTAGCATCACTTCATCTCTTAGTTGCATGCTGTAGAATCTAACACCATCACATCATCTTGTATTACCATACTGAAGAATCTAACATCACATCATCTCGTAGTACCATGCTGTAACATCTAACACTATCACATCATCTTGAAGTATCATAATGTGGAATCTAACAACATCACATCATTTCGTAGTACCATACTGTATAATCTGACTAACAACATCACGTCATCTTTTAGTACCATACTGTACAATACAACAACATCACATCATCTTGTAGTACCATAGAGTCAAAACAACATCAAATCATCTCGTAGTACAACACTCTAGAATCTGACTAACAACATCACATCATCTTGTAGTACTATACTGCAGAATCTGACTAACAACATCACATCATCTTATAGTACCATACTATAGAATCTAACAACATCACATCATATTGTAGTACCATGCTGTAGGGTCTGACTAACACCATCACATCATCTTGTAGTACCATACTGTGGAATCTAACAACATCACATCATCTCCTAGTACCATGCTGTAAAATCTGATTAACACCATCACGTCATCTTGTAGTATCATACTGAATAATCTAACAACATCACATCATCTTGTAGTACCATACTATAGAATCTGAATTACAACATCACATCATCTCGCAGTACCCTATTGCAGAATCTGACTAACAAGATCACATCATCTCATAGTACCATACTGTAGAATCTAACAACATCACATCATCTTGTAGCGTGCTGTAAAATCTAACACTATCACATCATCTTGTAGTACCATACTATAGAATCTGAATAACAACTTCACATCATCTTGTAGTACCATACTGTAGCATCTGACTAACAACATCACGTCATCTCATAGTACTATACTGTAGCATCTGACTAACATCATGTTTTCTCACAGTACAATACTGTAGAATCTGAAGAACAACATTGCATCATCTCGTAGCACCATAATTTAGAATCTGAATATCAACACAATATCATCTTGAAGTACCATACTGTAGAATCTGACTAACAACATCACATCATCTCATAGTACCATACTGTCGAATCTGACAAACAACATCACATTATCTCGTAGTCCTATACTGTAGAATCTAACAATGTCACATCATCTTGTAGTACCATACTGTAGAATCTAACATCACATCATCTCGTAGTACCATATTGTAGAATCTGATTAATAGCATCACATTATCTCGTAGTATCATACTGAAGAATCTGACTAGCAACATCACATTATCTTGTGGTATTATACTGTAGAATCTAGCAACATTAAATCATGTTGTAGTTCCATGCTGTAGAATCTGACTAACAATATAACATCATCTTGTAGAAACATACTGCAGAATCTAATAAGATCACATTATCTCATAGTACCATACGGTAGAATCTGACTAACATCACATTATGTCCTAGTACCATGCTGCAGAATCTGACTAACAACATCACATCATCTCATAGTACCATACTGTAGAATCTAACAACATCACATCATCTTGTAGTACCATGCTGTAGAATCTAACATCACATCATCTCATAGTAACATACTGTAGAATCTAACAACATCACATCATCTTGTAGTACCATACTGGAGAATCTGAGTAACAACATCACATCATCTTATAGCAACATACTGTAGAATCTGACTAACAACATCACATTGTCTTGTAGCACCATACCATAAAACTAGACTAACAACATCACATCATCTCATAGTACCATACTGTAGAATCTGATTAACAACATCACATCATCTTGTAGTACCATACGGTAGAATCTGACTAACATCAAATTATGTCCTAGTACCATGTTGCAGAATCTGACTAACAACATCACATCATCTTGTTGTACCATACTGTAGCATCTGACTAACAACATCACATCATCTCATAGTACCATACTGCAGAAATCTGACTAACAACATCACATCATCTCCCATTACCATACTGTAGAATCTGACTAACAGCATCACATCATCTCATAGCACCATACTGTTGAATATGACTAACAACATCATATCATCTTGAAGTACCATACTATAATTCTGACTAACAACATAATTTCATCTCGCAGTACCATGCTGCAGAATCTGACTAACAACATCACATCATCTCATAGTACCATACTGTAGAATCTAACAACATCACATCATCTTGTAGTACCATGCTGCAAAGTCTGGATGACAACATCACATCATCTTGTATTACCATACTGGAGAATCTGAGTAACAACATCACATCATCTCATAGCAACATACTGTAGAATCTGACTAACAACATCACATCGTCTTGTAGCACCATACCGTACAACTAGACTAACAACATCACATCATCTCATAGTACCATACTGGAGAATCTGACGAACAACATCACATCATCTCATAGTACCATACTGTAGAATCTAACAACACAACATCATCTCGTAGTACCATGCTGTAAAATCTAATACCATCACATCATCTTGCAGTACCATACTGTGGAATCTAACAACATCACATCATCTCAGAGTACCATATTGTAAAATCTGACTAATAACATTACATCATCTCGTAGTACCATTGCGCAGAATCTGACTAGCAAGATCACACCATCTTACAGTATCATACTGTAGAATCTAACTACATCACTTCATCTCGTTGACCATACGGTAGACTCTAACATCACAACATCTCGTAGCACCATATTGTAAAATCTGACTAACAACATCACATCATCTCATAGTACCATACTGAAGAATCTGACTAACAACATCACATCACATTGTTGGACCATACTTTAGAATCTGACAAGCAACATCACATAATTTCATAATACCATATTGTAGAATCTGACAAACATCACATCATCTCATAGTACCATATGGTAGAATGTGACTAACAACATCAGATCATCTCATAGTACCATAGTGTAGAATCTAACATCACATCATCTCAAAGTACCATACTGTAAAATCTGACTCACATCATCTCATACGACCATACTGCAGAATCTGACTAACACCATCACATATTCTCATAGTACCATGCTGTAGAATCTAACAACATCATATTATCTTGCAGTACCATACTGTAGAATATGACTAACAACATCACATCTTCTCATAGTAAAATGCTGTGGAATCTTACTAACAACATCACATCATCTCTAGTACCATGCTGTAGAATTTAACATCACATCAACTTATAGTATCAGTGGCGGATTTAGGCATCGGCGCAGGGGCGCGCGCCGCCCCCTTTTTAAAGCTGTTTGGAACTCAATTAAGAAATGCACTGTCTGCACCATCGGAATGGGGAATGTCTCACGTTGAAATGCTGTAGCCTTCCTAACATTTAGGTCAGTGCCAACGTTTTTGTAAGCCTTAACGGCAGCGTTTTACAAATTTATTTCCGCTTTTACGTTCCCTTTACTTCGAGCAGTTAACTGCCCCCACCCGTAAAATGTCTGTACCTGTATTTTTTTTTTATATAAACAGCAACAGGTAGTTTATTCTTTAAAAACCAGGCCGACCTGCTCTCTTTGCTCTAAGTGTACATTCCTTAAAGTAATGTTTTCCTTATTTCTTCACCCCAGCCCCTTGCTTCGACAGTTGACAGTCCCAGAATTGCTTTGCTTCCTTTGGAAACACAAATACTCCGGAGTCCCGATGGGAAATGTGGACCACCAAAGAAGAATGACTCCTAAGTTAAGCGGCATCATCTACGTCTTAACTGTAATAAAACGTGTTCACCTTTCATTTATGGAGTGTTTTTTTCAACAATGCAGTCAATTACGGTTTGCTTACTGCGAGTGCTTTTCCCGCTATATAACAAGTAAATAGACTGCCATACTGGGCCATAAGTGGTGACATTACAATTGCAACCATTCCTTGCAGCTGTTTATTAAATGTCGTATGACTTATTTGCTTGTCGTATTGTGCGCTCACTTAGCCAATACATGACCGGTAACAGTATTTAAGACAGTTTTCAATTTATGACCGTTGTGCGGCACAAGAGGGACATTAATATTCATTCCGATAAACGCATTAATTACTTTATCCATGTCGTCATGACAAGTGGAAGGTTTGGTGTGGGCGGGACTTGCTACCGTCTTAGCAGAATTTTAAGACACGCAGCCCGGGAGATACTAAAGGAGCATATAGTTTTGCTTCAACATTGAATCGAGTGGTGGTGGTGCTGAGGTAGCGTTGTCGCCTCACAGTTTGACGCTATCTGGTTCGATTCAAAGCTAGAGTGTCTTCTGCGTGGAGACATGCGTGAATGGGCGTACCTTCGTTGAAGGTTGTGCGTCAGGGCCGGTAACTCGGCACATAAAAATACCAAATATGGCAGCACTTTACAATCCATTCTATACTTCTCTTGGTGTGGGGTGTCCATGCACAGTCCGAAGCCGTATCCTTACAGTATAAAGCGCTGTCGAAATCCTTGTTGAAACAGCGTGGACAGGGTGGGCTCTCATAGGTTCATAGATTCATAGGTTCATAGATTAGTACTAAGCTAACTGCCCTTGCGAGCCATTTTAAGCTTAGCCAATTATCCCTTGTGAGACTCAAACCCTGCACCTTGTGTTTGTAAGGCAAACACCTTAACCATTAGGCCACCCTCCCTCCTTTCTAGCAACATCCCAGTACAGGTTTATAAAGTCTGTGCCGATACAATGTCCACAGCCCAGCACTAGTGCATCTTTAAATTGTTCTCCACGGGTATGGCAGCACTGAGGATTCAGCAAGTCCTTCTCTTTTCTACCAGAAGGCACTTCCGCAGTTCTCAGCCATTCCTGTTGTGAAGTAAAATAACCGTGCGAGTGCAACTTACATGTACGGGGAGATGTAAAACGAGTAAAACTTTCATAGTTTAAGTAAGTCTCATCAAGGGGGCTCTGTCCTACCAGCATGTTGTATTCATCCAGTCCTTCAAGTAAAACATCAGGCAGATTCCAACTCCAATCCTTACATTGTTGAAGGCTTTGATAAATTTTTTGGCACTCCGGGCAGTTGCGTGGGTCTTCCCATGACACCCCACGATGCATACGATCAAACAAAGGATAATTCAATCCTGAATAATGCACCGGCACCTGCTGGATCTGCTATCCGGCCTTCGCATCTGAATAGTCAGGGAGAGCGCATCATAAGTCCTCCAAGTTAACGGACCTATATGCTGTATCCGTCCAGCCGTGAAAAGATTTGGTGAACACTGAGGTCACCCGATAGTGCGGCGAACTAAACATAATTACTGTATTTTCCAAAAACTTCGAGTTAATAATATATTTAAAAAAAACTTCTTAACACCGCACGGTAGTGTCTTCTCCTTTAAGGAGAACCATGCGTGCACTACACACACGCCACCACGGAAGTGAACATGTTCAACACTTGGGCATACATATAGAAAGCTATTTCCTTTAAACGAACCTGACAGTCTTTCCTTGTAAATGTTTTCTGTCATTTGTGACTTTGCCTGTAGTTTAGTTAAACAGTTCCACATCATAGCAGTTCTCCTTTACAGAGTGAAAAAAAAAATCTACGTTGGCAACTGTTGGTAACTTGAAACTACGAGCGCATGAGACAGAGATATACAGCTATGCTCAGTTTAGAAACACGATTTATTCGTTGTAGTCACTTTATTGTACTGTGTGATTTTGTTATATACACAATGTCGTGTTACTAAAATCAGGTAGGTAACTTTTGATTACTTTCATTTGACAGACACAAACGTGTCAAGTATGGACCTAGATTTTGACATAATATGTAGGATAAATGGGAGGGAGCAAAAGTTTTACTATCGTTCCTCCGGCTTAAATTTTTTTTCTGGTAATTCTGTTTTGTGTAAAACTGCACTGCGGAACTCGGTGTAAATTAAATGGAGCAGGTGTAATACTTTTCTGTGGGTGTTACATGAGGGCAAACTTCAGAAGTCTGAAAATGGTTAGGCTGGAGACACAAGAAGCTTTTTTAACTACTATTTAGCATTGCTGACACACCTGTCATTGTCATACACTAGCTAAATAAAGCCTTTCCAGATAGAAATTACCTTTTAATGCAGGCAGCAATGACTGCTCTTTCTTTCTTTTCCTCACATTTATCGCATTCGCTGAAGTTCAACATAAAGACATCTAGAAATACCCAAACCAAAACCGTGGCCAGTGCCACCTTACCAGTCTCCTTATTTCTTCATATGCCTTGTGGCTATACAAATCGACTTCCACAAACATATTATTTTGTAGGTACCAAATGGACAGGTGCAGTTTCAAACATAAGTCAAAGAAATGCACTGCTGTCATATGGAGAAAAATAAAACTTCGTTAATTAATCGCCTCACTCAGGCTGCAGCAGGATATGCCGCAGTACGGATAGCTTAAATTCAGCGCCCAAGTGTTGAACATGTTCACTTCCGTGGTGGCGTGTGTGTAGCGCACGCATGGTTCTCCTTAAAGGAGAAGACACTACCGTGCAGTGTTAAGAAGTTTTTTTTTAAATTCAACATGTTCACTTCCGTGGTGGCGTGTGTGTAGCGCACGCATGGTTCTCCTTAAAGGAGAAGACACTACCGTGCGGTGTTAAGAAGTTTTTTTAAAATCATCATTCTCTTTCGGCTTTTCCCGTTAGGGGTCGCCACAGCGGATCATCTCTTTCCATTTCTTCCTATCCTCTGCATCTTGCTCTGTCACACCAACCGCCTGCATGTCCTCTCTCACCACGTCCATAAACCTCATCTTAGGCCTTCCTCTATTCCTCTTACCTGGCAGCTCCATCCTTAGCATCTTTTTCCCAATATACCCATCATCCTTCCTCAGCACATGTCCAAACCAACGCAATCTCGTCTCTCTTGCTTTGTCTCCAAACTGTCCAACATGAGCTGACCCTCTAATATACTGATTATTCAAAAATAATGAAGAAGTTTTTTTAAAATATATTATTAAAATAGTGCAGACAGTGCTGTTGAATGCTTTGTTGTTGTCCTTCAAATCAGTGGCAATTTTGTTTTCGTAGCTAGCTTTGGAGGATCTTATAAGGGATCTCAGCTTCTTACTGAGGCTAACCAGGGAGCTCCTCCACTCATGGGATTTCACTCTCTTTTGCAACAGTTTCTTCCTTCTGTTGTACAGTTTGTTTATGGCAGGGGACCACCAGATTGGCTTCCTTTTTTTGGAGGATAGTGTCTTGGTTCTGTTTGGGATAGCAAGATCCATGCACTCGTGTAAGTGCTTATAGAGTGCATTTGTGTAGGATTCAGCAGTCGTAACTGTATTGTCCATCTGCATGGGTGTCATGAAGTTCACCACTTCTGTCTTAAGAAGCATGAAGTTGGCTTTGGAGAAATTCTTTACCATGGTTTTCTTAATGGGGGGTGGGGGCGGGATGTGGATGTCTAGGGTGATTAGCTTATGGTCATATCGGACCAACGAGGAGTTGACTTCAGGTGTGGAACAGTGGTCACTCATATTGGCAATGACTAGGTCTAGGGTATTGTTGTCCCTGGTGGGGGTGTGGATAAGTTGATCCAGGGCATTGGAATTTATGAATTCCAGAAAGCGTTGAGCGAAGGAGTTGGTACATGAGTAGTTTTCCCAGTTAATGGTGGGATAGTTGAAATCACCCATTATTAGGGTGTTTGGTTGAACCCTAATATTTTCCAGAACATCAAGAAAAGAGGAGTAGGATTCCTGGGGCATGGTGGGGGATCTGTAGCAAGCTATAATTCGGATTGCAGTTTTGCGCAGAGTTAGTTGCACTTGGATAACCTCGGGTGCATTATGCTGAGCAACTAGCCTGGAGGTGTGGATATTTTTAATGAATATGGACACACCTCCACCTTTGGTGTTACGGTTCAGGTTACATGGCCGAAAAGTGTGGTATGAGTTATAGCCTGGTAGTGCAGGGGTGCTCTCTGGAGCCTTGAACCAGGTCTCAGTCACTGCGCAAATATCGATGTTCTCCATTTTAAGGAGTGTCTCGAGTGAGTGCATTTTGAGATTTAGACTTCTAGCATTGAGTAGCATTACCCTCAGTTTTTGCTTGCCTGTTCCTGTTATGGTGGTGAATTTGTCATTTGAACCTTGCCTAAAAAAGGCACTATAGGGGTGACAAGAGCAATAGCCAGTATCCGTTTTTAACATACCTCCCAACTGACCAGATTTTTTGCCACATATTGTTGGCTAATTCCTCATAAAATTTGTGGTTTTCTGGAAATTCACAGAGGACTGAAGTCACTAAATAATAACGTATGAGTTTCAGCCTTCACATCCTTCAAAAAATCCATGCTAACACAAATCCTGTTATTCTAGCAACTTTCTAAGTTAAAACGAAAAATATTTAAAATCTATCCCTATTTTTGGGCCATTGTATCTCCATTATTTTAGGCTTTGTCCAGATTTCTTGTACTAAGAGGTTGAGAGGTATGGAGATATGGTATGTAATGCCCTAGTTGGGGAGGGGCAGATTTGTCAATTAACTTGATCAGGCTTGACCCTATAATTTGGTTACAGGAAACAAGAGCCTGAATCCTCTAGACTAACTACCAGAATGCTGACAGAATTGTGAGTTTGAGTTTCAATACATTTTCAGGGAGTGTGTTTCAGTGCATTTTCAAGGGATTATGAGTGAATTTCACTATATTTTCATGGAACTGTGAATTTCAAGGAAAGAGAAATTTACTGCTGCTCATGTTAAGTCTGTTTTCAATATGCAACTAACTGTTTTGTTTAGCGAACGGCAGTCACTGTGCTGTAGAATTTGAAAGCAGTGTTAGTAGTGCAATTGCCCTTGGTACAGAAGGCTGTGGATTCTACTCCCACACCATGTGGATGGAGTGCTGATTATTTGGTGCATTTTCAGGGGGGATAGGGGTTCTGCACTCCTGAGTGTGTCCTCCTTTGCATGAGATGCATACTTGTCGGTTTGTCAGTCCTATATTATTATATTACCAGCTTACCAATTTTTTTTCTTAATGTTACATTGGCAATTAATTCTTCAAGGGCAACAGGCACTGTATTTGTAGATGAAGCACTGAAGTGTAAAGTTGTTTGCCAGTAGCAACCTCTTCTTTTACTTCTGCAGAGATTGTACTTATCGACTGATATTGGTGGATTGTGATGACAGATGTCTGAGTGACCTTTTATTGTTGAAAAATTTTGAAATGGGTAATTTTGTCATTATTGGTTCATATGTTTTGTTTCATTGCTTACTAGAATGTTCAAAACTTCAGATTTAAACCACAGTCTAACAAGTGCGCTGTATTATGCAAGGAATATAATTTAATACAATCAGGACGGTGAATCAAAGAACACAAACATGTATGTATGGCTGTAAAAATGTGTGTAAGGAGCCTTTGGCTTGAAAATGGGCTAAAGGTAAACTTAATCCTCCACTGCATTTTCTTTGAATGTGGTTTTATGCCATTGCAATGAATGTGGGTTTCAAGGGCAGATACGTTTTCTGCTCATGCTGTCTGTTTTCACTGTCAGACTGTGTTGTTTGGTTTGCAAATGGCTATTAGTGTTTGTGCTATTTTATTTCAATATCTGTAATCATTGTAGAAGTAAATAAAAAAGCAAGTAAAGTAAAATTGCAATGTGTGTAAGGAATCCAACTTCCAAATTCTGTACTAGTCCTTCAGTGATAATTATTGTATTTACACATACCCATGTAGCAATGCAGCTTTCTTTAGTAACTGCCATATATACATAATCACTTGGTCTGAAACTGTGTGCCTTCTGCTGTGTAATCTTATACTACAAAAGTCCTTTGCTTAAGGGCCTCTAGCTCAGAGGGACTTTCTAGTTAACGTGAAATGAATGAATGAAAATAAGGATACATAAGAGGATATGCTATTTTAAGAAAAGTGTGCAGAGAAGTACATTAATTATGTGTTTGAGACTAACATATGACCCACCACAGCTTGGAGTCCTTGGAGACATGGAAACATTAGCAGCATGTCAGGCAAATATATTAATGTGACTAAATGACATCTGAGACTAGAGGTAATCCAGAAAGCTCAAGTCAGGTCTGGTATCCCACCTGTGACCCAGTGGAGAGATGACTAACAAGAAACAGAGACCAAAGGATTAGTCCAGATAAAAATCACTTTAGCTAGCAGATCTGGGGGACTCCTTATCTGATACCCTCCCTGTGGGAGGAATAGAGACACCTTCTTGGACTTTCAAGTAGTTTATTCAGTTAAGCAAGTAGATGGATGAGTGCTCTCGTTCTAATACATTACATTCAACAGGTCAGTTATTTAAAGGCAGTTACAGCCAATGGTGTGAGGGTCCAGGGGAGCTGAATGGAACAAAATCTACTGAGACATGGTTTAAAGCCACGGAGAGCACACCAACAGTGCAAGGTTATGTCTTCCACACATTTAGGCCAGCTACTTGACAGGCAGGGACTAAAGGCTGTGGTCTCTCTATCTACAACCAAATAAATATACTTCAAGGCTGGTCAAACAGGACAATGCATGTGAGATGCTCCATGTTCACATCACCATAGGTAAAATCCAGTGCCACTTCCTTGCAAGCTATAGGTCCCCTTCCATGACCCAAGAAACCCATACCATGTATTTAAACTTATTAGAAACACTAACCATCCAACCAAATACCATTTTCATGGGTAACTGTAATTACCCCACTATTAACTGGGAATCCTACATGACACCAAACATACATGCACAAAGATTCCTGGATTTTGTAAACACAAACTCCCTGAACCAGATAGTCAATACACCAACCAGGGGTGCAACCATACTGGAACTGGTCCTCGCTAATATGGGAAACTGCTGCACACCCCCTACTGTAATGCCTTTCCTGGTAAGGTTAGACTACAAAATACTCTCCTTTGAAGTAACAATAAACCTGGACCCCCAGCTCAGCCGGGAATATTCAGGAACTATTCTAAGGCTAACTTCCTGTTAAGTGAGAACCTGGCAAGATTTCAAGCCCCCGTAAACCCTGAGAACACTTCTGCCTTTACAGAACTGTTCACGGAAACCCTGTACAAGCAGGTTAATAGCTGCACAGAAGCAGCTGTACCTACCAGGAAGAAGTACAGAACTAACTCAAAACACAAGCCACCCTGGTGGAATCACAAAATCAATAGGCTGTATAACAGGAGGAAGAAAATCATGGCAAAGATTAAGAGGTGCAGCACCCAGTAGGATAAAAGCACTCTTGTCAAACTAAACAAACAACTCAGAGGACAAATAAAGTCTGCCAAAGCCAAAGTTGAGGTACGTTTGTCCACCCAGGCCAAGTATAACCACAAAACATTCTTTAGCTATGTTCGCAACCTCAAAGGCAATACACAATTGTGTGCAGAGCTCGTTGTGAATGTAACCACCTATACTGAGCCAGAAGATATAGCAAACCTCCTGGCTGATAAATTAATCTCCAACTTTATCCCTGTCTCCCCTTCAACCTTCCTCAGGAAATATTATAAAATATAACTCCCCCTACTATCACTAGGGAACACGTCCTTAATGCTCTGTCTAAGACCAAGAACACTGCATCAATGGGCCCAGACAATATTCCAGGATGCCTTCGAAATAGCATGAAACATAACCTATCAGGGCCTCTGGAATTACTGTTTAACTGTAGCCTCCAAACAGGCTTAGTGCTTCAGAAAGGCAACAGTCATCCTTCTGCACAGAGGTGGGCCATCTACAGACCCACAAGTCTCATTAGTCTTATATGTAAAGCCATGTAAAGAATTATCATGGGGATGATCAATAGAGATATAGTAAACCTCCAGACACTACACCCAACCCAGTTTGGTTCTGTCAAGGCCAGATCATGCCTACTTGACCTAGTGGACTTCTTTGAGAAGGTCACCAAAGCAATGGATTCGGACAAAATCATTCACACTGCCTAGCTAGACCTGGTCAAGGCATTTGGCAAAATACCTTCTCGTGCATTGTTGACAAACTCAAGAGGTTAGGTACAATCCCACATGTCATCTGGTGGATATTCAACTGGCTCACAGACAGGACCCAGGAAGTTAGAACTGGGTAATCTACCTCTACAAAGAGGCCAGTCACAAGTGGAGTCCCTCAGGGATCAGTCCTTGGACTGCTCCTTTTTGGCATTTACTTCTCAGAAGTCAAGGCAAATGTCAATGGTCTGTGGCTGACTAAATTTCCAGATGATTGCAAATTAGGAGCCATCACTGAATCTCACACTGACACAAATGTTCTCCAGGAGGGGCTCACACAAACAAACAACTGGTGTCAGAGCCATGGACTAAAACTAAAAGCCAAGAAATGCATAATAGAATCCTTTGGGAAATCATCCATCGCTAGTAACTATAATATTGAAAACACACCCCTTCAAGTTGACCCAGTAGTTAGGGACTTAGAGACACACACACATAGTAATCTAGCCTTTGATCATCACGTGTCTACATACACAGATAGTAATCTAGCCTTTCATTATCACGTGTTTACAGTGGTGAAGAAATCATTCTATGTTGCACAACTTACAAACAAAGGTATGGCAACTAAGTCCAAGGAAGTCATTGTCCCACTGTATTCGGCTTTCATCAGGCCTATCATTGAGTACAATGACCCCTTTGGTATGTACCTAACCAGGCATATCCAACAATTAGAACGTCCACAGAGGTTCCTCACTAAAAGAATACAGGGTGTAATTAAAACATCTTTTGCAGACCACCTGAAGGCCCTATCCCTGTATTCTGTTCCTACAGGCTTTTGAGGGGAGATCTATGCCTAGCATACAGGGCATTGTAAAACCCGACTCTGATGGACCTCCTGCATATCCCCCAAACAAACAGCACCAGAATTACCCATTCTAAAGACTTAAACCTTGCCTGTGATATAAATCGGACCTGCTGGAGAGATAGATATGTATCCCAGAGACTACCCAATCTGTGGAACAGGCTCCCCATTTATGTGAAGCAGAGTTCCTCCCTAACCCAATTCAAGTGCACCTTGGACAACTGGATGGGAAAACGGAAATGCATCCCTGATTTGGCACCTGTGTCTTAAATGGACACACGTAACCTGTAAATGGTTCATCTCCCAGGGTCCTGCTTACACTTATCAAGAGTGTTTTAACTTGTTAGAGATTTGGGATGCATGGCTAGGCTTAAAAATGCCCTTGTGGTTATCAGCCTAGGAAACGCCTATGAACCAAATCCACAGCAACATCATGTGTAACTGAGTGTATATTGTGGTCTTTCACACATGATGTCAGAGTTTCTTAAGGTGATCTTTCCATAACCACCAAGCCCAGTGTCCCAATTTCCCACCCCCAGCCTGGTACTCAACTAGCCAGACTGCGCCCCCCCTTTTGTAAATTCCTGGATCCGCCACTGGTACTGTACTGTAGAATGTGACTAACAACATCACATGATCTCGTACTACCATACTGTGGAATCTGACTAATAACTTCACATCATCTCTAGTACCATACTGAAGAATCTAACATCACATAATCTCATAGTACCATATGGTACAATCTAACAGTATTACATCATCTCATAGTACCATACTGTAGAATCTGACTAACAACATCACATCATCTGGTAGTACCATACTGTAGAATCTAACATCACATCATCTCATCGAACCATACTGTAGAATTTGATTAACAACATCACATCATCTCATAATACCATACTGTAGAATCTGACTAACAACATCACATCATCTCATAGGACCATATGGTAGAATCTGACTAACAACATCACATCATCTCGTAGTACCATACTGTAGAATCTGACTACTAACATCACATCATCTCGCAGTACCATACTATAGAATCTGATTAACAACATCATATCATCTCATAATACCATACTGTAGAATCTGACTAACAAAATCACATCATCTCGTAGTACCATATTGTAGAATCTGAGTAATAACATCACATCATCTCGTACTACCATAGTGTAGAATCTGACTAACAACATCACATCATCTCATAGTACCATAGTGTAGAATCTGACTAATAACATCACATCATCTCGTAATACCATACTGTAGAATCTGATTAACAACATCACATCATCTCATAGTACCATATTGTAGAATCAGACTAGCAACATCACATCTTGTAGTATCATATTGTATAATCTAACATCACATCATCTCTTAGTACCATGCTGTAGAATCTAACACCATCACATCATGTTATAGTAGCATACTGAAGAATCTAACAACATCACATCATCTTGTTGTACCATACGGTAGAATCTGACTAACAACATCACATCATCTCGTAGTACCTTGCTGTAGAATCTGACTAAAAGCATCACATCATCTCGCAGTACCATATTGTAGAATCTGACTAATAACATAACATCATCTCGTAGTACCATACTGCAGAATCTGACTAGCAACATCACATCATCTTGTAGTATCATACAGTAGAATCTAACATCATCACATCATCTCGTAGTACCATGCTGTAGAATCTGACTAACACCATCACATCATCTTTAGTACTGTACTGTGGAATCTAACAACATCATATCATCTCGTAGTACTGTACAGTAGAATCTGACTAACAACATCACATCATCTCATAGTACCATATTGTAGAATCTAACGAACAACATTGCATCATCTCGTAGCACCATACTTTAGAATCTGACAAACAGCATCACATTATCTCATAGTACCATGCTGTAGAATCTAACATCATATCATCTTGAAGTACCATACTGTAGAATCTGACTAACAACATGACATAATCTCGTAGTACCATAATGTTTAAACTGAAAAACAACATGATATCATCTTGTAGTACCATACTGTAGAATCTAACATCACATCATCTCGTAGTACCATATGGTAGAATCTGACCAACAACATCACATCATCACGTAGTAATATGCTGTAGGATCTGACTAACAACATCACATCATGTTGTAGTACAATGCTGTTGAATCTGACTAATAGCATTATATCAGCTTGTGGCACCATACTGTTGAATATGCCTAACAAAATGTCATCTTGAAATACCATACTCTAGAATCTGACTAACAACATGACATCATTTCATAGTACCATACTGTTGAATCTAACAACATCACATCATCTCATAGTAGCATACTGCTGAATCTGACAAACAACATCACATCATCTAGTACTAACATACTGTTGCATCTAACAACATCACATCATTATGTGGTACCATATGGTAGAATCTAATAACATCACATTATCTCATAGAACAATTCTGTAGAATCAGAGTAAAAACATCACATTATCTCATAGCACCATGATGTACAATCTAACAACATCACATCATCTTGTAGTATTACACTGTAGAATCTGATAAACAACATCACATCATCTTATAGTGCCATACTGTAGAATATTACATCACATCACCTCGAAGTACAATACGAAAAAATCTAACAACATCAAATCATCTCGAAGTACCATACTGTAGAATCTGACAAACATCACATCATCTTGCAGTACCATAATGCAGAATCTGACTAACAACATCACATCATCTCATAGTACCATACTGTAGAATCTAACAACATCACATCATCTTGTAGTACCATGCTGTAGAGTCTGACTGACAACATCATATCATCTTGTAGTACCATACTGGAAAATCTAAGTAACAACATCACATCATCTCATAGCAATTTACTGTTAAATCTGACTAACAACATCACATTGTCTCGTAGCACCATACTGCAGAATCTAGCAACATCACATCTCATAGTACCATACTGTAAATCTAACAATATCACATCTTCTCGTAGTACCATGCTGTGGAATCTAACAACATCACATCATCTCATAGTACCATGCTGTAAAATATGACTAACACCATCACATCATCTTGTAGTACCATACTGAAGAATCTAACATCACATCATCTTGTAGTACCATACTGAAGAATCTAACATCACATCATCTTGTAGTATCATACAGTAGAATCTGACTAACAACATGACATAATCTCGTATTACCATACCGTTTAATCTGAGAAACAACATCACATCATCTCGTAGTCCCATACTGTAGAATATAACACCATCTCATCATCTTTTAGTACCATACTGTAGAATCTAACAGCATCACATCAGCTCATTGTACCACACTGTAGAATCTGACTAATAACATCACATAATCTTGTAGCACCATACTGTCTAATATGACTAACAAAATATCATCTTGAAGCACTATACTGTAGAATCTGACAAACAACATGACATAATCTCATAGCACCATACTGTTGAATCTCAGAAATAACATCATATCATCTCATAGTCCCATACTGTAGAATCTAACAGCATCACACCATCTCGTAGTATCATACTGCAGAATCTGACTAGCAACATCACATCATCTTGTGGTACCATAATGTAGAATCTAACACCATCACATCATCTTGTAGTACCATACTGAAGAATCTAACAACATCACATCATCTCATAGTACCATACGGTAGAAACTAACTAACACCATCACATCATCTCGTAGTACAATGTTGTAGAATTTGTATAACAACATCACATCATCTTGTAGAACCATACTGTAGCATCTAACAACATCACTTAATCTCATAGTACCATACTGTAGAATCTGATGAACAACATTGCATCATCTTGTAGCACCATACTTTAGAATCTGAGAAACAGTGTCAGATCATCTTGTAGTACCATATTGGAGAATCCAACAACATCACATCATCTTGTAGTATGATACTGTAGAATCTGACTAACAGCAACTCATCATCTAGTAGCACCATACTGTCAAATCTGACTATCCATATCATATCATTGTGAAGTACAATACTGCAGAATCTGACTAACATCACATCATCTCATAGTACCATACTGTTGAATCTGACAAAAAACATCACATCATCTTGTAGTCCCATACTGTAGAATCTAGCATCATATCATCTCATAGTACAATACGGTAGAATCTGACTAACAACATCACATCATCTTTTTGTACCATGCTGTAGAATCTCACTAACAATATCACATCATCTCGTAGTACCATATTGTAGAATCTGACTAATAATATCACATCATCTCATAGTACCATACTGCAGAATCTGGCTAGCAACATCACATCATTTTGTAATATCATACTGTAGAATCTAACATCATCACATCATCTCATAGTACCATGCTGTAGAATCTAACACCATCACATCATCTTTAGTACCCTACTGTGGAATCTAACAACATCATATAATCTCATAGTACCATACAGTAGAATCTGACTAACAACATCACATCATCTCATAGTACCATACTGTAGAATCTAACATCATATCATCTTGAAGTACCACACTGTAGAATCTGACTAACGACATGACATTGTCTTGTATTACCATACTATTGAATCTGAGAAACAACATCACATCATCTTGTAGTCCCATACTGTCGAATCTAACAAAATCACATCATCTTGTAGTATCATACTATAGAATCTAACAACATCACATCATCTCTTAGTACCATATGGTGGAATCTGACTAACAACATCACATCATCATGTAGTACCATACAGAAGCATCTGATTAATAGCATCACATTATCTCGTAGCACCATACTGTCGAATATGACTAACAAAATATCATCTTGAAGTACCGCACTGTAGAATCTGACTAACAACATGACATCATCTTGTAGTACCATACTGTTGAATCTGAGAAACAACATCACATCATCTTGTAGTCCCATGCTGTAGAATCTAACATCACATCATCTCATAGTACCATATGGTAGAATCTGACTAACAAAATCACATCAGTTTGTAGTACCATACTGTTGAATCTTACAAATAACATCACATCATCTCGTACTAACATACTGTGGCATCTAACAACATCACATCATCTTGTGGTACCATGAGCTAGAATCTAATAACATCACATCATCTCATAATACAATTCTGTAGAATCAGAGTAACAACATCACATCATCTCATAGTACCATGCTGTACAATCTAACAACATTACATCATCTTGTAGTACTACATTGTAGAATCTGACAAACATCACATCATCTCTTAGTACCATACTGTATAATCTGACTAAAAACATCACGTCATCTTGTAGTACCATACTGTAGAATATAACAACATTACATCGCCTAGTAGTACCATACGATAAAATCTAACAGCATCAAATCATCTCGTAGTACCATACTGTAGAATCTAACTAACAACACCACATCATCTTGTAGTACCATACTGTAGAATCTAACAACTTCACATCATCTTACAGAACGATGCTGTATAGTCTGACTAACAACATCACATCATCTTGTAGTACCTTACTGGAGAATATGAGTAACAACATCACATCATCTCATAGCAACATACTGTAGAATCTGACTAACAACATCACATCATCTCATAGCATCATACTGTCAAACTAGACTAACAACATCACATTATCTCGTAGTACCATACTGTAGAATCCGGCTAACAACATCACATTATCTCGTAGTACCATACTCTCGAATCTGACTAACAACATCACATCATCTCGAAGTACCATACTGTACAAACGAACATCACATCATCTCATAGTACCATAATGTAGAATCTAACATCATCATATCATCTGGTAGTACCATAAAGTAGAATCTGACAATATCAAATCATGTTGTTGTACCATACTGTACAATCTAACAAACAACATCATATCATCTCATAGTACCATACAGTAGAATCTGACATTACATCACATAATCTCATATTACCATAATGTAGAATCTGACTAACAATCCCAGTATCTGTCTGCCTGGGATGGCATGATCGGCAGAACACGATGCTTTCCCAGAGATGGTCTGCACCTGTCAACCCTGGGATTTAGGTTACTGGCTAAGGCTCTTCCCACCCCTATAGTGCCTTTTTAGGCAAAGTTCAAAGGACAAAACCACCACAGTAACAGGTACAAGCATGCAAAATCTGAAGGTAATGCTACTCAATGCTAGAAGTCTAAACCTCAAAAAACAATCTCTCGAGTCACTCCTAAAAATGGAGAACATCGATATCTGTGCAGTAACTGAGACCTGGTTCAAGGCTCCAGAGAGCACCCCTGCAATAACAGGCTACAACTCTTACCACACTTTTCGGCCACCAAACCAGTTCTGAAACACTAAAGGTGGAGGAGTGTCCATATTCACCAAGATATTCACAACACCAGCCTAGTTGCCCAACATAATGCATCTGAAATTCTCCAGGTGCAACTAACACTAGGTAAGGCTGCAATTCAAATTGTAGCTTGCTACAGATACCCCACCATGCCCCAAGATTCTCACTACACCTTTCTAAACATACTGGAAAATATTAAGATACAACCAAACGCCTTAATACTGGGTGATTTTAACTACCCTGCCATTAACTGGGAAAGCTACTCATGTCAACACCATTGCCCAATGGTTTTTGGAATTCATAAATTCCAATGCCCTGGATCAACTAATCCTTAGTCCCACCAGGGGCTCTAATATCCTAGACCTGGTCATTACCAACTTTGGAAATCGATGCTCCACACCTATGGTCACCCCTCATTGGGCAGTTCTGACCATAAGTTAATCACCCTTGGCATCCACATCCTACCCCCACCCCCCAATAAGGAAACCTCCGTAAAAAACTTATCCAAAGCCAACTTCATGCTACACAAGTCAGAAGTGACAAACTTCATGACACCCATGCAAACGGGAACTGAAAGTTTGACTGTTGTATCCTACACTATGGCACTGTACAAGCACATCCACTTGTGCATGAATCATGCCATCTCCAGTAGAACCAAGACACTCTCCTCCAAAAAAAAAGGAAGCCAATCTGGTGGTCCCTTGCCATAAACAAACTTTACAACAAAAGGAAGAAACTGTTGCAGAAAAGAGGAAAATCCCAGGATGCTAAAACTGTCTTACCAGCATCAGTAAGAAGCTGAGATCCCTCATAAAATCCTGCAAAGCTAGTTACAAAAAATAAAATTGCCAAATATTCCAAAGACAACAACAGCACATTCTATAGCTATGTCAAGAATCTAAATGGCAATGCTCAGATCTGCTCTGAGCTATAACAGAATGGTATTAAATATACCGATCCCAGGGATATTGCCAATTTCCTGGCAGATCGATTCACTGCAAACTTCACCCCACCTCACCCCCTATTAGGTCCATCTCAATACCAAGAGATTGCCAAATTCCAGTAATAACGGCCACACAGGTAAAAAACGCACTCTCCAAAACTAAGAATACAACATCCATGGGACCAGATGACATCCAAGGCTGTGTACTACATGAACTACAAAATGAACTGGCACATCACCTAAGTGTCATGTTTAATCATAGCTTTACCTCAGGCTTCATGCTCTCTAAGTGGTGCACAGCTACAGTTATCCCACTCCACAAGTGGGGATTCCACCTTGGATCAAGGAAGCTACTGCCCCATCAGTCTGACAAGCCTGATCTGCAAGGCCATGGCACGTATTATCATGGAACTTATAAACAAAGAAATTGGCAACCTTCAAACTCTGGACCCCATGCAGTTTGGGTTTGTGAAGGGCTGGTCTAGTCTTTTGAAGCTGATTGACTTCTTTGAATCATTCTCCAGAGCCATGGACAAGGGCAAGGTGGTCCACACAGCCTATCTCGACCTCGTCAAGGGGTTTGACACCATCCCCCACTCTGGAATCATAGATAAACTTACTAAGCTGGGCATTAATTCCTACATCACTCGATGGGTTGCCAATTGGCTTACTGACAAAACCTACACTGTAAAAGTAGCTGACTCCAAATCCAGCTCCAGACAAGTGATAAGTGGAGTACCTCAGGCTTCAGTACTGGGACCGCTCTTGTTTGGCATCTACTTCTCTGAAGTACAGGCCAATGCTAAGGGACTTTGGCTAACAAAGTTCACAGATGACTGCAAACTGGGAGCCATTGTTGAATCCCCAAATTATGTGGATATTCTACAAAAGGGCCTTACAGAAACAGAAGCTTGGTGCCAAAGCCATGGGCTCAAGCTCAATACCAAGAAATGTATAGTTATCTCCTTTGGTAAAAAACATGTACCTGTGGATTACCACATAGGTGGCAGTACACTAAATACTGAAAGTGTGATAAGAGACTTAGAGACACAGGTGGACAGTGGTCTCACCTTCGATATCCCCATTGCCACAACAGTCAGGAAATCCTTCTATGTGCCACACCTCATCACTAAGGGCTTTTCATCCAGAAAAAAGAAGGTCATTGCCCCACTGTACTCATCCCTCATTAGATCCATTATAGAATACAATGCCCCATTTGGTATGTACCTCTCAAGACATCTGCAACAACAAGAAAGGCCACAGAAATACCTCACTAAAAGAATCACAGGCCTAAAGCAGATGCCTTATGTTGACCATCTAAAAAAACTCCACCTATACTCTGTTGCATATCGTCTACTCAGAGGCGATCTCTACTTAACATGAAAGGCCATGTCAAACTCAGAGCTGTTGGCCATGCTACACTTAAAGAAATCCCAATCCCTCAGAGACATATGCTCCAGGGATAAAAACCTTGTCATCACAATGAACAAGACATGCCGGAGGGATAGGTTCCTGACACAGAGACTCACCATACTCTGGAATAGACTGACCATACATGTCAAGTAGAGCACCTCTTTGGCCCTCTTCAAAAATAACATTGATGATTGGATGGGAGATAGGAAATTCACCCCGGGGATCACGTCAGTCACCCTGCTAGACATGGATCCAGGGAAGTAAATACTGTAGGAAGAAATAGCCAGGGAATTGTTATGGCTAGGCTTGTATAGGCTGTAGGGTCAATAGCCTAGTACCAATCTATGAACCTATGAACCTATGAACATATTGTAGAATCTGACTAATAACATCACATCATCTTGTAGTATCATATTTCAGAATCTAACTAACATCACATCATCTTGTAGTAGCATACTGTAGACTGTAACAACATAACATCATCTCGTAGTGCCATGCTGTAGAATCTGACTAACACCATCACATCATCTTGTAGTACCATACTGTACAATCTAACAACATCACATCATCTTGAAGTACTATACTGTAGAATCTGATTAACGACATCACATCATCTTGTAGTACCATGCTGTAGAATCTAATAACATCATATCATCTTATACGACTATGCTGTAGAGTCTGATTAACAACATCACATCATCTTGTAGTACCATACTGGAGAATCTGAATAACAACATCACATTGCACCATACTGTTGAATCTGACTAACAGCATCACATCTTCTCATAGCAACATAGTGTAGAATCTGACTAACAACATCACATCATCGCGTACCACCATACTGTAGAATCTAACAGCATCACATCATCTCATAGTACCATACTGTAGAATCTGACTAACAACATCACATCATCTTGGAGTTCCATACTGTAGAATCTGACTAATAACATCACATCATCTCATCGTACCATACTGCACAATTGAACAACATCACATCAGCTTGTAGTACCATACTGTTGAATCTAACATGACATCATCTCGTAGTACCATAATGTAGAATCTAACATCATCACATCATCTCGTAGTACCATACTGTAGAATCTGGCTGACAATATCACGTCATCTTGTAGTACCATACTGTAGAACCTGATAAAGAACATCACATCATTGTACTGCCATACTGTAGAATCTTTCTAACAACATCACATCATCTCATAGTACCACACTGTAGAATCTGACAAACAACATTGCATCATCTCGTAGTACCATACTGTAGAATCTGACTAACATCACATCATCTTGTAGTACCATACTGTAGAATCTGACTAACAACATCACATCATCTCATAGTACCATACTGTAGAATCTGTTGACAGCATCATATAATCTTGAAGTACCATAATGTAGAATCTGATTAACAACATCACATCATCTTGTAATACCATACTGTAGAATATAACATCACATCATCTCGTACTACCACATTCTTGATTCTAACAACATTACTTCATCTTGTAGTACCATTTTGTAGAATCTAAGAGCAACACATCATCTTGTAGTACCATACTGCAGAATCTGACTAACAACATCACATCATCTCATAGTTCCATGCTATAGAATCTGATTGACAACATCACATCGTCTCGTAGTAACATGCTGTAGAATCTGACTAACAACATCACATCATCTTGTAGTACCATACTGGAGAATCTGAATAACAACATCACATTGCACCATACTGTTGAATCTGACTAACAGCATCACATCATCTTGTAGTTCCATACTGTTGAATATGACAAACAACACATCAACTCATTGTCCCATACTGTGGAATCTAACATCACATCATCTCATAGTACCATATGATAGAATCTGACTAACAACATCACATCATCTTGTAGTGCCGCAGTGTCGAATATGACTACCAACATTATATCATCTTGTAGTACTATACTGTAGAATCTAATGACATCAAATCATCTCGTAGTACCATACTGCAGAATCTGACTAACAACACCATGTCATCTTGTAGTATCATACTCTAGAATCTAACAATATCACATCATCTCGTAGTCCCATACTGTAGAATCTGACTGACAATATCACGTCATCCTGTAGTACCATGCTGTAGAACCTAACAAATAACATCACATCATCTTGTAGTACCATACTGTAGAATCTTACTAACAACATCACATCATCTCATAGTACCATACTGCAAAATCTAACAACATCATATCAATTCGTAGTACCATACTGTAGAATCTAACTAACAATATCATATGATCTCATACTACCACACTCTCGACTCTAACATCACATCATCTCATAATTCCATGCTGTAGAATCTGACTGACATCACATCATCCCATAGTCCCATACTGTAGAATATGTCTAGCAACATCACATCATCTCATAGTATCATACTGTAGAAACTGACGAACTTCTTCACATCACATCATAGCACCATACTTTAGAATCTGACAAACACAACCGCATCATCTTGTAGTACCATATTGTAAAATCCAGCAGCATCACATCATCTTATAGTACCATACTGTAAAATCTGACTAACATCACATTGTCTTGAAGTTACATACTGTAGAATTTGACTAACAACAGCACATTGTCTCATAGTACCATACTGTAGAATCTAACAACATCATTGTCTCGTAGTACCATACTGTAGAATCTAACAACATCACATCATCTCATACTACCATACTGTGTACAATCTAACATCACATCATCTCATACTACCATACTGTAGAATCTGACTAACAACATCACATCATCTCATAGTACCATGCAGTAGAATCTGACTAACAGCATCACATCATCTCATAGTACCAAATTGTAGAATCTGACTAACAACAACACATCACCTTGTAGTACGATACTGTAGAATCTGACTAACAACATCACATCATCTTGTAGTACCATACTGTAGAAACTAACATCACTTCATCTTGTAGTATCATGCTGTAGAATCTGACTAACAACATCACATCATCTCATAGAACCATACTGTAGAATCTGACTAACAACATCACATCATCTTGTAGTACCATACTGTAGAATCTAACATTACATCATCTCGTAGTAACATACTGTAGAATCTGACTAACTGCATCCCATCATCTTGTAGTACCATACTGTAGAATATACACAAGACAAGCTTAACTCTAACCTCTCTTACTTTTCTCTTTATTGTTTTACCACCGTCCACACTTCTACTCTGTATGCACTACTTCCAGTAAGATATGTTCACTAATTCCATTTAAGTATGTTCAGTAATTACAGTAGGGTATGTTCACTTATTACAGTCAGGTATGGTCATGTTCCATAAATAGTGCAAAACTTCCACATGTTTCCTCATACTAGCCTGTACTGACATGTTTTTTCTACTTACATATCTCATGTGTAGTTAACATAATGTATTAAGACTATAACATGCTTATCTTAATGTAAAGTTATTTAATATTTGTTTGCTGGGAATGTCCAACTGAGACAGAGTCCATTCTCAGAGGAGGCCAGGGGAAAACACTCTAGATGCATGTTTTTGGAATGTAGAAGGAAACTGGAGTACCAGGAGAAAACCCATGCAAATGCAGGGAGGACATGCAGACTCTGCACAGAAGGCAACCCAACTGAGAATCAAACCAGAAAACCTCTTGCTGTGAGGTGACAAAACTAACCACTGCACCACCCATTCAACTTGATATCTATGAATGTGTTGTATTGTACTGAAATGTAATGTATTGTATGTTTTTTTTTCTGAGGAGTTTTTCCCCCTTGGCCTCCTCTGCAAAGGGAATTGCTAGATTTCTAGTCATCCTGGTTGGACTATCCCGGTAAACAAATGCCAAACAAATAAAATAAACAAAAATTTTATATGTATATATACACACACACACACACACACACACACACACACACACACACACACACACACACACACATGCACACACACACACACACACACGCACACACACACACACACACACACACACACACACACACACACACACACACACACACACGTGTGTGTGTGTGTGTGTGTGTGTGTGTGTGTGTGTGTGTATGTGTTTCTGTGAAGCTGACGTCATCTATTAACCAGTTTGAGTACAACCTAGAAATTTACACTGTATCTGGCACCCATGTCCATTATAGACAGAGATAGCTTATAAACACCTGGACCCCAATGTCTTATTTGTACACAGGACATTATTATTCCTTTGGGATAACTTGTCTAGGACTAGAAACACCCCCTGGGTCATTAGCCAAGTATCATTCTATAAATCTATGAATCTATATATCAGTGCTATACAACTTCTTGCTGCACGCATTTTATCGCATAGTGAAATAGTTGTGATTTCTGTCTCTGGCACAGTTTTTTGAATTATGTAATGGTCGAAGTTCACTGTATTGACCATTATATAATTCAATGGGCTTTGTCCTCTGTTAGAGTTTGTGCAACCCTGAAATTAGTATGTTTAATTTCCGTGGATTTGGGGATGGAGACAGAATGCACCCTATCCTGCCTACAATCTCTGAAAACACAGATGCTGCCAACTGTACTTCAAGCACAGAAGATGTAGCTTCCACCACATAAGGCAGTAGTCTGGATAGCTCAGTAAGTAGACCATGATAGTCTTATACTTTGAGTCATGGGTTCAAGTCCCTTTTAGGGGAAAGCTAGCCACATTGCGTGAAGTTCAGAATTAAATCTTTTAAAGATTAAGACACCAAAATAAATCATAATTATTTTGTAACATATTTGTTTAGTGATGATTAATAGTAATTGCCAGTGATTTTGTTCAATGTTTGGAGTTTTGATCACTGAAAAAAAAAAACATAGGCAAACTTCTCTACAGTTATTCAGTTGCTCGCTCATGGAATAAACTGCCTCTGTCCCTAAGAACTACTCTGAGTGCATACTGCTTCAAAAAATCTTTAAAAGACTTAACACTAGGACTCACTCATGCCACAACCCAGCATAAACCACCTTCCCCTCCCTCCACCCCTTACTAAATAGTCACCCTAAACAACACCTGATCCTTATTCTCTCTACCTCTTTGATAAATACACACACACAACTATGAATAAACATTATCTATGCTATACTCTTCTTTATTCCTTTGTTCATCTCCTCCTCTTACTGTGAAATACTCAAACCCATTATTAACTTTTACCTCAAGGTTATAATATAAACTTGTACCTCAAAGCAATATCAAATTGTATCCTGTATGTACTGTCTTTTATCTGTATACCTATCTTTAATTAATCAAATTACATTGCCTATGTCATATTATGCAGTATCTATCTTTTTAAATTTACAGTACTGGAGCTTTTCTCCCTGGATCTCCACTGAAAAAGGGCTTCTGCTCAGATGGACTAACCTAGAAAAACAAATGTCAAAATAAAATAAATAAAAATTATTCATTATAAACTCATACAGATAGATAGATAGTTAAAGATAGATATAGATATATACTATTTAAAGTGAATGAAAACTCTTATTTTCAGACAGGGCACTTTAACACAGACAAGATAGGAGGGTCTACCTGTACTTATCAGAAGAGTACAACAAGTGAGCATGCTGTTCAGAGGGCTTATATAATTTACATTACAGACAAGGAGGTCAGTGTTGAGAAAGCTCTCAATGTCTGAGCACAGACAATGCTGAAGCATGTGCATGTACTTTACAGAAGAGAATGAGGAGTATTAGGGCTGTTCAGAAGGGGGTGCACAATCTGTTTTGCAGAACAGGAGGTCACATTAGAGAAAGATCAGAAAAATCTGAGCATAAAATAGACAAAAAAATTCTGCCAGTACTTTCCATAAGAGTACACACAGCATTCAAGTTATTCAGAGTAGATGCATAGTCCATGCTGCAAAGTAATTGATCATTTCTGACAAACCTGATAAAGTCTGAACTCACTCGTGGGAGGGTCGGCCAGGACCTTCCTAAGTCATTGATATATTCCATGGTGGATGGGGTGTCACTAAAACATCTGCTATTAGTCCCCTGCTAATGAAAACCAAGACAGGTTAACACACAGCATGCACTTAAAAGATTTTTAACATTCAAGAGAGATGTTTAAATGGGTCTACTGAAAAACACTGAAAATCCACTTGTTCGAAAGCAAACAGTGGATTCTCGGTTTTGTGAAAGTGCACTAAAGCGAAAGTGCACTTCCACAAAGAATGGTTCAACTAACCATTAAGGAACACAGGTGCCAAAGCACACTACAGTGGGGAAAGGGAATTTACATGTTTCCCCACTGTACTGCGATCTCGGAGTTAGTATATATAAGTAGGGGGGGTGCAGGGGGCTTGCCCCCCTGCAAAAACAATGTTTTACTGTTTTTTATCGGTTTGTTGAACTGATGTTCACGGAAGTGCACTTTCGTGGAAGTGTGCGTCTACTGTTTATTTTCAGAGATGTGAGTTTTCGATCATATACAGTAGACCCGTTTAAATACCATTGCATTAAATAAGTCTAGCAATATTAATGAGTGTGATAATGAAAATGTAGGTAGCTCTTGGAAGATGTACATGGCAAGTAAGGATTTTGGTTTTGAAAATGATTTACAAAACAAGACAGTAAACAATGCCATATTAATAATCCATACTGATGTCTCATACTACAGAAATTAAATCATAGTAGAAGGTTTTAAATCCTGTACCCCTGGCTATGATGAGCAGTTCATTAACCAATCCAGGCATTAATCCATTTTACTAACTGCTAAACAGGAACGCATTAACATTGTTTAGTTTACTGTGTCTGATTCCATTTCATACATCAGAATATGGAGGAAGTAACAAGTTACTTGTAGTTATTTTTACAAAAATGTAGATATTCACAGAAAACTGACTGATGGTGATTGTGACGTCACCTGAAAGTGATTACAAAGTCACATTTCTTCTGTGTTAGAATTATACATTTAACAATCATAATTTTCTATTTAATTAAATTTACATAGGTACTTTTACGTTTGAGGCCAATTAACTGTCATAATTTTCTATTTTTTAAAAAGGTTGCATAACATTTTGCATGACTAAGAAAATTTAAAAGTTCTAATTATTTAAATAACTTATACAGGGCAGTTGCCAGGTCTGTAAAATGTAAAAAAAAAAAAAGTAGAATGCATACTCAATCATTTAAAATGAAAAAAAAAAACAAGCAACATGTTGGTCATTAATGTATTTATTACAGAATAATGCTGGTGGAATTCTTGAAGATCTTATGCATTTCACGGGACAATCTGCCCTTTGTGGTGTAGATCTGTCCCTCACCCTTTCTCCTAGTGCTGGTTACCTATGTGATTGTGAATAGTGATGCAGTGGGTACCTTAGTTACATATATAGACTGTATTCCATTGATTAGAAGGTGCTAGAAAAGTTGTTATAGTATGCATTAATGTTCATGTATATGGGGTCTACTGTCTTCTTATCAGTCTTCTTATGATTGTACAACACCAACTATCTTCTGTCCCACCTGCTATAAAAGGATATAATAAATGTCCACATTACTGTCCATGGAACCCTCACCCTCTCCCATTCCTTTTCATAATTGCAGCTGCTGCTATACAATATGCTGTGGTTTGTCATGCCTACACATGGCACATAAAAGTGATTCTTATAAATGCCTGTTGCACATCATTGGCATACACTGGTATGCTAAGGGTTCACTACTATGCATCCCAGTGGTCGACAAAACGTGATAGGATAACTTTCAGCAGGCAGAGGTCTTAAGTAGTGAGGAAATTTCTCTAGGTGAACCATCACCTCTAGCAATATCACTAATTACCAATGTCATTGTATACAGGTTTCATCAGAATCCAAAACGTCATAGTTTCAAGAAACTGGTGGAAAGCTTGTCTATTGTAGCATAAGGCTCATTACCTTTCCAGTATGTTATTCATCGAGGCATAACACAAATCAGTTTTAATCAGATACATCAATCTGTAGTATACATTAATGACTGTGGAATAAAGTTTAAGAATATTATCACCATAAAAACAGCAATATCCCAAGGTTTTAGTTATGTAATATACAATATAAAACCATAAACCAAAAATAAATAAATAAATTGTCCCTTAATTCCAAGCATATGCTTTTGTAGTATTAAAGGTGATTAAAAAATATATATAATATATGTAATAAAAAACATATATTAAATAAGCCTTGCTTTAAGCTTTAGGTAAGGTGCAATAATAAATCATTGAGAGCCTGGAACTTTGTTGGACTCTGATGGTCCTGGGCTATGTATTTACAAGATGAAACAATGCCCACATTTATATGTTCCTTTCCTTGTCGAGGACTGAAATGTGAGTTCATGTTGTTCCAAGACTTTCATATTGAATCCTCTTCTTCTAATAGTCTTCTTTCTTTGTCCTTAAAAAAAAACTTAAGTCGGTAAGTTCCTGAAAATGATTGCCATTCTTTTCCACTATTCTCCTTTCTAAGAATAAAGATCTCAATATATCACATTCTATTCTAATCCACATCTTGGTATGGATATACTCAATAAAGTTGTCAATACCTCCACTGGCCCATTCCAAAAAAATACATATGTCAGAATCTGCAATATAATAGTTCCAATTTGTTGTAGAAACTATTCATTTAAAATTCTTTTTTCACATGTACCCAAAATAGAGGGTACCCTAGGAGGGAGTTTTGTTAATATAGTATAGATATCCATTTCTATACCCCTCTGATCAACCAAATCTTTAATTAGTCAAATTTTTGATTTAGTGATATTATTAATTAATTTCATTGAGATGTGTGTATTGTGTACTTAATCATGATGGATGTTTGTACATCTTGGCCTGATACAAATTTTATGATCCCGCACGGTTCCTCCACCGCCCTTATCATAACCCTCAAGGATGAATCCCTACTTAGTTCTTGTAACAGTGTGTTTCTTTTTTTCTTCCAGGCTTAAATTACATATTTGTTTGGCCAGTTCCTTCCTTCCTGAAATCAATTCTCAATTCCAAATTTTGAATTTTGAGTGGAGGGGGGATTGAAGGTACTAGAGTTTAGAGTTTGTAAAGCTGGGGGTCCCAGATGTAGCTCCAATAAATTTTCTAAATTCAAATCCAGGATGGTGTGTACTAAAATTTACCTTCGTCTGTTGGGCATTTAAAGCTAGCCCTTAGTAAAGGCTGAAACAAGCATCAGAGACTGAAATCACTATGATTGTAAAAAATACCATATTATCTGTATCAGCATAATAGAGAATATTCTGGGGGGTTGCAATGATGTGTCCCATTTCTACCAGTCCTGTCTCCTTCCTTCTTCCATGCTTGTGCAGCCCCCTGTCCCCACCTGTGGAGCTCTGTGGGTGATGGTTCTCTGTGCACATTGATCAAAAGGCTGTAATTAAATTGTGAAATTGCATTCAGTCAAATACAAGTTGTCCAGCTCAAGGTTTTATTATGCCTGTCCCTGTATTACGGCCTCTCCCTGCGTATATAAAAAGAAGCAGTTTCATTAAAACTGCTGGAGTATGATGAAAATCAGTTCCCCTGCTTTCCTTTCCTGTTACCCAAAGGGGTCAAGAGATTTATAAGAGCTAAGTTGACGACCTCTGTCATCTCACTGTCCATCTCACAAAAAGTGGAAGAACCGGGACTGGCTTTCATCAACAAATACAAAGGCTAGATAGCACGGCTCACAATAAGTAAACTGAAAAGCACAGTTTATTAGACCAGGAGGGAGAGGTTTTTTCAGAACCGAATATTCTATGCATACCAAGGATAATTATCATATTTACAACTACAGTTCTATACATACCTTAACAACCCGACCCTAGGGTACCCCTCTATTTTTGGGTGCCCAGATACACAAAAAAAAAATTCCCAGGACCCACCCTTGGAGTGAAGCTGTGCACAGGGTGTCTAACTAATATTTAGGGTTGGAGTGGGTAGAGGGAGGCCTTGGAGTGTCATCATAGTGTCAACTATTTGGACGTGACCTTCTCAATTGTTTGTCCCACAGGGGTATATACCTGGCTATCATGTATGTCAATGTCATTTCTACATCTATTGAATGTGAGGGCCAGTTTTTTTGTACTTGTAGAAACTGTTGTTCCCAGGACAAAGAGGTGGGACCCTGGGAGGTTAGGGTTAGCTCTCATAGGGAGGGCAATTATGAATATTTACTGTATATAATTGATTGATTAGATATTGCTGTTTTTGTGGTTTACCCGTCTTTTTACAGCGTTTTCAGCCTTTGGTGTAATATTATCACCATGTCATCCACATGGTATGTTGAAAATCATCATATGGAACTTGTAGTGATTTGTTCAATTCCCAGCATCAGCATGAGTCCTTCTAAGAGCAATAACATTACTTTCTGAAGAATTAACTACAAATATCCTGAGAACTGTCAGCTGCTGCAATCCATTAAGGAAAAATAAACTATTTGTCCTCAGTTTAGCTAGTCAAATTTTAACAAGAAATGTAAAAAACACCCTTTAATTTATGTCTTCTCTTGTTTTCTTTTGATTAAAACTTTTTTTACACAATGAAAGAAAAATTTTTTTATACTCATTGCGGAAATTTTGGTTGAAAATCCCATAAACTATACCATTCACACAACTGTGCATACAAGCAAAATAGTAACTCACAAAAAAAGTTGTATGTGAAATTTGTGTTATAGCCTTGACTGGATTAATGCCAATAGCGATACCAAGGACAGAATATGGTCCCCAGAAAAGACAAAGTATTGCAAACACTAGAAACATTAGAAAGAACTGTCGCAGTTCACTTGGTTTCAGTTTTTCTTTGTTATCCTGCCGAATGCGATACTTTACTTGAATAATTAGTATCCAGATGTTTATATAACAGAATAATACCACAATAGAAGTTATCACAAAGTGAAATATCTCAACAATCAATGTATAAGTTGCATTCACTGGGCGAAAGAAAGTACAGCTATAGACAACAGGGTCATACTGAAGCATGTTAAGGAGTATTATGGGAATTAAAGTAATGAATGCCAGTACCCAAACTATGCAGAGATGGTAGAATATATTTTTCTTGCTGTACAGGATCTCATAGTTACTGTTATGGCAAATACAGCAGTACCTGTTGATAGCGATTGCTGTAATACTATAAACAGATGCAGCATTACATAAACACAGAATGGCCGCACTGGCAGTACAATGTGCTTCTCCAATGGTCCATTCACTGTTAAGCACAGCAATAATGGTTACTGGATATGGATATAATGCCACGGTCAGATCAGCCATAGACAGACTAATGATGAAGTAGTTACCTGTAAGACAAGAAAATAACAGTTATAATGCACAAGTGGTGATTAGCTATTCTACTTTTATGGATACTGAAGTTTATGAAGTGCAGTCTTTTGCATGTCTGATTAAATAGCAGCACCTTGCTTCCCCTATGCTGTACTTTGCCTGTGTGCACAGAGCTGTTTATCATGTAATGACACGGAGCTGGGTAAGTCATAGCCTCAGGCCACTAAAGTCAACTCTGATAATAGTTTTAGCATCTCCATATCATCTGTCTTTACAGCTATTGATCTCCTCATTCATCATTCAATCTTGCTTTGGTATGTTGTGCTATGAGCCTAACTGCACAGAAAACTGAAAGTTACTTATTATTATAAATATTACCAGTCACTGTTATAGTAATTCCTGTCCTAATTCTCCGTACACCACTTCACTAAGGTGTTAAAAAGTGTCTGATCCCCCTCTTGCAAAACGTTGAGCATCAGCTGACTAACTTAGGTAACATCTGTGTCGCTGGCCCCTTGCAAGAAATAAAATCAACTTGCTGATGCTGACATTAATATAAAATCAGTTTTTTTTTTCCCATCTGTAGCTATCCTCTTAGTGCTGGGTGCCCCTAGGTAATGTAAGAACTGTCTAATGCTCACAGAATACTTTATATCCACAATATGATCTATGACAGGTGCATTTTTTATCAACATGTAAGAAAACCTTTCACTGAAAACAAAGGTTGGTGAGCAACACAAAGCACCACACACAGACATATTAATGTACCCATCTAACCAACATGCTTAAGTTTTCAAAACAATTATTTCAAAACCTCCGAGATGTAGAAGGATTGTGCCTCAATATAAATGCAGTACCACAACACCAACTGCCCATCACGTAACAAAAATAATCAACAGCCAGCGGACCATAAGCCTTTCCCTACTACAAACTCAGAGAATATATGTAGACATGTTTTAATAAATAGTTTGCCCATTGCCAGACAACATGCTCATGAAGCTGGCCAATGACAGGGTAACAGTTACTTGTCTATACAGCACAAGGATTTTAAATGAATTTTGCTATGCCTTTTTTCGAGGTTAGTATACTGTGCTTCTGTCTAACAGTGACACAGAAGTGATACCCGGGGTAAACCTAGGATCTCCCATCCACTCGTCAAGATTCCTCTTGAAGAGAGTCAATGAGGGACTCTGCCTAACTTGGACTGGGATTTTATTCCAGAGTGAAGGGAGCCTCTGGGTTATGAATCTGTCCCTCCAGCATGTCCTATTTATTTCAGTGCTGAGGTTCAAGTCTCTCGAGCACGTAGCTCAATGGGATTTGGATTTTCTGAGGTGCAGCATGTCCATTAATTCCGGGTTGGATATGGCTTTATATGTCAGGCACAGATCGACTCTGAGCAGGCGGTATGCCACTGAGTACAGCTGGAGTTTCTTTAACTGGGCAGCATATGGCATCTGTTTGAGCCCTTTGATCCTCTTGGTGAGATACTTTTGGGGTCTTTCCAATTGCTGCAGGTGTCTGGTAAGGTACATCCCAAAAGGGGTATTGTACTCAATTATGGGCCTGATGAGGGATGAGTAAAGAGGCACGATGACCTCCCCTGATCAAGATTTGAATCCCTTCATGATTAGGTGGGCTATATAAAATGTTTTGCTAACCACTTTGGCCACATGGTTTTCAAATGAGAGATTGCTATCAACTTGGGTTGCCAGGTCTCAAATTACTTCTTCCGTACTTAATGGATTACCACCTACGTGGTAATTTGTGGGCACTTTGTTTTTGCCAAAGGGGATGACTATACACTTTTTGGCATTTAGCTTGAGGCCATGGCTCTGGCACCAGTTGTCTGTTTCTATGAGGCCCTTTTGTAGGATGCTTGTGTCGGCTGGAGAGTCAATTATGGCACCTAGTTTGCAGCCATCTGCAAACTTGGTCAGCCACAGTCCTTCCGTGTTGGCCTGTACCTCTGAGAAATGTATACCGAACAAGAGAGGTCCCAGGACTGAGCCTTGTGGGATGCCACTTGTAACTGGTTTGGAGTCTGACATGGCTCCAGCAATTCTAACCATGTGGGTTCTGTCCTTGAGCCAGTTTGCAACCCATCTAGTGACATAGGGGTTTATATTTAAGCTGGTGAGCTTATCTATAATGCCTGAGTGGGGTATTGTATCAAAGGCTTTTGCGAGGTCCAGGTAGGCTGTGTGGATATGGAAGTTACCATGCATGTACTGGAAGCAGGCAAGACTCTGGTCTTCAGTACAATCTCTCCCAGAACGGTACCTAAGTACAAACGTAAACCAGTTCACTCCAGTAATTGGTAAAGTAGTTGGTGACATGTTGGAGGTCCAGTTTGTGTCACTGTGGAAGGAGGTGAAAAATAGGCTGGCCTGCTTTGCTTGAGATGGCCTACCTCAGTTTCATTTCTTCTACTTATCAATCTAAGCCCTTGCTGCCTCTATAATGCCTTTTCTTCAGCTAAATCTAACTATTGTCCAACCCAACACAGTAAACAGTAACACTGAAAATCCTTACTCTCTCCACATCAAGGTTGCTTTTGTCAGTGCCAGAAGTCTTATCAAAAAACAGCTTGAACATGCAATTCTCCTGCATCTAGAGACACCCATGTTTGTGTTGTAACTAAAACCATACATCTCAACTCTTAAAACAAGAACTCTGGACAAAGACACATAAAACTGGGGAATAAGGGGCCAAAATAAGGTCATTTTTTAAGTATTGCTCTTACAAACACAGAATGTTGGCAAAATAACAGGTTTTGTATTAGCCTGAATTTTCTAAAGGGTATGAAGTCCGAAACTCAAATATTTTCTACTATTTTTTTGATTCAATACTCAGTAATGCACCAGAAAAAAAATTCATGAGAAACAGACCAAAATTTAAGGCAAAAATCTGAATAGTCTGCAACAGTCTGGACATTTAAGATATATGACTAGAATTTTGTTTTAATGCAACTGTACAAGACAAGAACTGTCTCTATCCATGACTTCAGCACTTGTCATGCCTTCAGACCTGACACTTTTTGAATTTTTTAAATACACTCTTCCTTATATATTCACACCTTTTTTACCATGATCCATTTTTTTAGATATGTAGAAAGAAGAATGTTAATGCATTTGTATCTGTTTTCATAGTTTTTTTTAATATGAGGTGGTTTTATTCAAGATTTTCTTTTATTGGTTGGTTCTGAGCATATGACAGGATATGGGGGTTATTTAAACTGTTTGATACTTAATTTTTATTGTTCTGATGAAATCCATGACATAAACTGGATGAAAGCGCTTAACTTGTTTTTGTAATAAAGTTGGAAGATGGAGTGAAGCTGTTCACTGTGTATCTTTTTTCTTCACCTGTTTCAATTGGTTTTAGTTATTCTTTGTTTTTTTTCTGTTCTTGTGGTTATGTCTTCCCTGGTGTCGGAAATGGGTCCTAGTTTGCAGCAAACTGCCAATTGTGAGGAATTATCCAGGAATGTTGGTTTACTTACCCAATTGGTTGGACAACTTACTCAACAAGTTACATCTTTGACTGCCTGTTCAAGGATCAGTGAATTCATGCACTCGCAATCCTCTGATATTCCCACAGGACAGCGTCCATTTGAAGGTGAGATTAACAGCAACATGATTTCACCCCCTCTTTTGCCTCACTTGGTGTCAGTAATTGTTCTATGGATTCCAGTTCCTTTAATTTCCAGACTTGGTTACAACAAACACCAGCTTTTAATTATATGGGTGGAAGGGAGCCTGGTACCCTACAACAGACAATTGACTTGCTTGAAAGCAAACTGCTTAAATGTAAAAAAAACTGCAAGTTGAAAACAACTATTTTTGGACTCTATCGAAGTGAGAAGAGTCCTGAAAGGGTTAAGGTCATGGAAGTTTCCAAATGGCTTGACACTCAATTTCCCTTTACATCGAGAGCTCTTAGAATTGCTTGATCAGTAGGGATGTGAGCTGCTTCAGAAATGTATTGATATTTTAATAAATGAAGCTGTGGAATTGAACTCAGTTATCAACAATGGCTTATTATTTGAACATAACCAAATCTGATATAATGCTGTGTTTTCCAGGGTTTATAAAATTATAGAAAACATTAAAAAAACAAAGGAGTGAAAACTTGAGAGACAGGCAGATTATATCAGTGGTAAAGCTTATCCAAAGCCTGTCCAACTGAATGAGCAGGTTCAGTCCGATGAACCAATGGTTAACATTGTTCAACTGAGTGAGGAACCAATGGGAGAAGAGCAACAACTCCTTTTCAAACATGGACTTCAGAGGTAAACAGAGATCATAAGGAACCAGAGAATGCAGCAGTCTCATTCAGAGAATTATTGCAGGGGGGATGGTGTTCCATACCAACAATTCAATCAGAAGTGGAACTGGGGGAATTAATTTCAAAGGAGGAGGATGAATTAAGCTTGGCCACGAGTTTTACCAACACGTATTCTTCCGCTTTGCTTGAAACCTTACCTGTTACCATAAAGAACAGTAAAGGTGACTTTAATTTATTTAATTATTCTCATTTAAGGTTGGAAGTTGAGCATGCTGATTTATTAAGCAGAGGTTTTATGTTCATACCAACAAATAATTCAAAAATAGATGATTTAATTATTGATTTAAAGCTATTTTAAGGAAGTTGAATTTAAAAGTGTTTTTTAAAAATCCTAATTCTGTCCATTTGTCGAGTGAGATCCACAGAAAAAGTGTATTTAACCCCCCTTTGGTTCTTTCTTTGATTATTTTCACAAAGTTATGTAATCTTCAATTCAGGGTGTTGTTAAAGAAAAAGAATGTATGTGAATTTACTCTCACCCAGGTTGAGTTTGAACTTTTAAAGAAGCTGAACTTGAATAAAAGTATCAGAATAATGAAGCCAGACAATGATAGGGGTGGTTATCATGGAAAATATTGAGTACATTTCTAAAATGCATGAACATTTTTTGGGTTATGATTTCTATGAGGAATATCCCTTGAATGCTGTCCATATTTCTTATGGTAAAATTGATGTATTATTAAAAGACATACTGGACCAGGAACAAATTACATATGATGAATGGCTGGTTTTGGTTGCCAAATATCCCATTATACCTTTGATTTTTGTGTTGCCAAAAAATTTGCAAAGATTTGCTCAACCCACCCATACAACCAATTGTTAATGCAGGGAGTTCAAAGATACATCCATTAGCCAGATTTATTGATATCAAACTGAAGAGAGTTCTAAGTTCTTTTGAACATACATGTAAAGACTCGTGGGATTTTCTCCGTAAGATAAGGAAGGTCAAGTTTGTGGAGGAATCATTTTTGTTACTATGGATGTTACAAATGTATTGAATGTTATTCCACACGAGGTTGGCCTGGAACGGTTCTATGATTTTTTACAAGTCTACCCACCTGTCTAATGATGAAATTAATGTTTTGGTTTGTTTCATGGAGGTTGTATTGAAAAACAATTATGTGTTTTTTGATGGACAATATTTTTTACAAAAGAAAGGTGTGGCAATGGGGGCAGCATGTGCCCCTATATTTGGAAATATTATTATGCTGCAATGGGAAAAAGAGTTTATTTTTAATCATTTAGACCCCTGCCCTAGGATATTTATATACGTCTTTTGGATATATACTTTATATAGAAAGGGACACTGAGAATTAGATGCATTCATTATATATTTGAACAACACCACACGTTTTGAAGTTTACTTTTTCCTTTAATTCCTCATGCATTAATTACCTAGATGTTGAGTTATTTAAGGATGTTGAAAATTGGAAATTTATCAGCAGTGTTTATAGGAAGCCTATGTATTCTAATTGTTTTTTTACATTTTACAAGTGAACATCTGATGCATCAGAAAAGAGGAATTAAGTGGAATATTTGAGGTTATCCAGAATGGTCACTGAGGATGATAGGTTTGAAAGGGAATTCCAGTTTTTAGCAGGCCTGTTTGAGTCTCATTGGTATCCTATGAATTTAATTGAGCAAGTAAGACAGGAGGTCAATCACAAAAGGCACACTGGCACCTTCAAGCCCCTACTTTTGATGGAGGAATGCCTTGAACCTGAATTAGTTGGCCCTACGAAGGACATTAATGATCTTTCTGGGTCTTTTGTTACTACATATACCACTGATCCTTTGAATATAAGAGAGGTTTTAAAAATAATTGGAGTATATCTTCCTGCTTTGAGAGTTACTTGGCTATTATTGGTGCCAATCCTCGTGTTATTTTTAAAAGAGACAAAACAGTAAAAACTTTTTTTGAGAGCAGTTACGATATTTTCCCAACAAATTCCTGTAAGTGACCAGGCAACTTTAGGTGTGGTTGTTGCAAACAATACAACTATATTTTAGAGAAGGAAAGTATAGTGGTTAACAACTATTTTCCTATTTTCTTAAGGTTCCATTTTTTTTTGTAACTGCAATACTATTGGTATTGTATATTTAACCTTATGCCAACAGTGTATGTGTTTTAATGTTGGTAAAACTAAAAGGAAATTCAGGGAACGTATATATGAACATCTGGCTGATATTAGAAAGCAGAATGTTAAAAAATCACTTTTTAAGCATATATTCAAGTTCCCTGGGCTTACTTTTGGATTTAGGGGAATTGACATGGTTAAAATTGATTCTGGAGGGGTGGGCCTTGGAATGAATATATTGAGCTCAAAGAGATTAGGTGGCAGATCAAATTACACACCTATATGGCTCCTAGTCTTAATGAAAATGTGTCTATGGGTTTGTTGTTTGTCTTTTTGGCTTTTCCCAGTTAGGGGACACAACAGCAGAACTCCAGTCCGCTAATGTTTGGCAGTAGATTTTTTTTTTATCGTAACGAGTTGCCAGCCCAATGCCCAACTTTCAGCAAAGGCACGCCTATTCATGCATGTCTTTCGGGGGCCACTCGACCATGGGGAGGACATGCAGACTCCACACAGAAGGCACTCCAGCCATGAATCGAACAGGAGAACGTCTTACTGTGAGGCAACAACACTACCGCTGTACCACAGCGGCTTCCAGGAAAATGTGTCAATGGGTAGTGTTTTGAAACTGTGATCTACTAAAGTATAGTTTTTTTAAAAAAATGCTTTTTGACATTTTTATATAAACCCTTCCTTATATACTTACAACTTTCTTACCATGTTCCATTTTTTAGATATGCAGAAAGAAGAATGTTAATATGCATTAATACCTGTTTTCATAGTTTTTGTTTTTAATATGGGGGAGTTTTATTCAAGATGTTCTTTTCTTGGTTGGTTTCAAGCATATGATGGGATATGGGGGTTATTTAAACTGTTTGATAATTGTCTTTCATTGTTCTGATGAAGTCCTTGATATAATCTGATAAAAGAGCTTAACTTGTTTTTGTAATAAAGTTGGACGATAGAGGGCCGGATTCACGAAGGCTTGCATGGAGTCTTAGAGTAGAGTAAGACTCCATGCAGCCATCATGTCCAACGAGCGATCCAGGAACAGCCTGTAGGGGCGTGTAAGAGAGCTCCTAAAATGGCTCTTACACGGACAGGTCTGGAATATGCAAATTACTTCAACTGCAGGCGAAAGGCATGCAAATGAAGTAGATTTGCGATTCAGGAAACCTGAACCTGTCCGAGTAAGAGCAGTGTTATTTGCAGAAATGTACTCAGTTGACAACTGAGTACCGTTCTGCAAATAGCAAAACGGAGCCGTGACAGCTCCAAATAAAGGTTGCATCCAGTGCAGGAAGCATGCCAATGGCCAAATATACGGCCATGTGAAATGTTTCTTGATGCAATATGAAAATAATAATATTTTTTTTTTGCCGATTTCCGATGTTTAAGCGTAGTGCAGCGCCAAGCAAATGGGGTGTGCTCTAAAACCAAGAATACAAAAAGTTAAAACCCACAAATGTGGATTTTATTGAAATTGTTAATGTACAATGCAAGGGAATGGCAGGCTGAAGACAACATGGCCACCGAGTAGAGGTTGCTAAGTGTGGAAGCTCAGTCTAAGACATGTAACCAAGCATTAGTAGGCAATCGTATGTAAATGAGCATTAGGATAGTGAATCGCAAGTTTACATAGCAAATGAGCACAGTCAGTGGAGTGTAGGAGTAGGATATGGGGAGTAACAGAGTAGAAGATAGGTGACATTACGAGGGGGGTATGTATGAAAGAAGTAAAGCTCATTGGAGCAGAGTGGCATGTGTCAGCTGTCATTCACACATCATGGAAAGAAGTGTGTCAACAGGTAGGCTAGGGAAAGGCAAGAAATGGAAGGTGCATGCCGTGGATAACACCAAAGTTTCTTGCTGAGCAGGTATGCACGCGTGCGCAAGCGTGTAAACCCGAGTAAAACAGAGTGTGTGCGTTTAAGCCGGAGTAAGCATGTATAAGACTGTTTAAAGAGTTGTAAGCACATTTGCGCTGGTGTGCGCACATTTTAACCTGAATAAGCAAGATTTTGTCCATGTAAGCATGTGTGCACGCATGTTAGCTGCTGTGCGAGTGTTTGCGCTTGTGTGCACGGCGCTCCCCCCCCCCCGAGGAAACAGAAAGGAAAAAGGAAGCACAACAAATAGTAGGAAGCTACCAGGGAGTACTAGCAAAGCTAGCAGGTGAAAACAATCAGAATCAGGCAATTACACAGGTAGTACAGTAGCCCAGCCCAGCCTAGCACTTAAAACTCTGCAAACAACAGTCCATTATGTTTCTCACAACAGACACTGCAGTAAGCTAATAGAAGTGAAAACTGAAAAAGCTTTACTGAGACAAAGAAATGTTAGGGGCTGCCATTGCTGTTATAAGGCGACATATGCAACATGCTGAGGGTGGTGACAATGGAAATGCTGCTGGACAACTCACAGTGAGGAGACGGAGAAGAGTGTACAGGCCCAGGGTAACCTACCAGGGGCAACATGAGCCAGAGATAGCGGAGCGCTATAGAGTGGACAGAGACCTCCTGCAGCAAATTGTTGAGATGTGCAGGCCACGCCTCACACACAGAACCAATAGAGGGGAACCCATCCCAGTGGAAACCAAGGTATGTGTTGGCCTAAGAATATTAGCAACAGGTACCTTCCAGAGACCAACTGGTGATATGATGGGGATATCACAGGCATCAGCATCCAGGGTACTACACCAGTTCCTGGATGCCATGTCAGCACATTTCGGTGATCATGTATATTTCCCCAATTCCTGTGAGGTATTGGCCAGCAATATGCGTCTCTTCCACCAAATAGCGGAATACCCTGAGGTAGTGGGTGCAATAGACTGCACGCACATATGCATCAAAGCACCAGCCGGCGAGTGGGGTAGGGTCTACATCAACCACAAGGGCTTCCCCTCCATCAACTGCCAGGTCATGTGTGATGCCCAGGGCATAATACTGAATGTGTGTGCAGGCTGCCCTGGAAGCTACCATGATTCACATATCTGGCATCTGACGCAGCTGTACCAGACATTTGCCAATGGGGACATCCCACATGGTCACCTTGTGGGGGATGCTGGCTATGCACTGGAGCCGTGGCTGATGACACCCATCAGAAAGGCACACACACCTGAACAGGAACGCCATAATGAGACACACGCACAAACACGTAATGTAATAGAGCATGTGTTTGGGCTGCTCAAGTCATGGTTCCGGTACCTGGAGACATCTGGTGGAGCCTTGCAGTACTCACCAACTACATGTACCCAAATTGTCATGGCATGTTCTATGCTACATAATATGATCCTGCGAAAACAGCTGCAGCAGGACCAGCATAGGCCTGGGCCAAACAGCCCCCCACCATTGCCAAGGCCATCACAGCCAGAGTGTGACTCGGAGGAGGTACAACTTGAGCCTGCCCCAGTAGGCAGAAGGAGGCGTGCCCAGTATGCTTTGGCCTTGGCAAAGAGGCAACGCATAGCACATATATTGGCTCAGTAGGAACTCTGGAAATGATACCTCTCTCCGACTCACACATATAGTAAAAGGGATGCCTAAGTTGACACTACCTGCTTTCAAACATGTACAGGGAGTGTAGTATGTGCATATGACATAGGCAGCCCTGCAGCACCACCTAAGGCATGATAGCCATTTGTTAAGCAATATAAAGCAGTGCTAAACAGCATTTACCCCCATGTAGTATATGCAAACAAAATCGCACACACCAACTAGCACAACTGTGGTCAATGTTCAGTAATATTGGGCAACTTCCAGCAATGTTGATGAATATTGAGCAATGTCAGACAAGCCTGGTCTAAGTAGGGCATAGCTGAACAAAAGCCAAAATGCTCATATTTGCTTAACTGGCCATTAAGCAGTCTGGTCTGCTCAGTATGAAAATATAAAGCAGTCATGGGCCTCAAACCCAGGATACTGTGCACTATAGCCAAAGTACTGAACCACTAAACCATGACAGTATTGCAGTGGTCAGCCTGTATGAAGGAATGTTGATAAGTCTATTCAAAGTATTTCATGGAAACCCTGCAGGCACAGATTAATCCTTGTCGATTTATGACACAAAGGTGAGTCCTGCAGTGAGAACAGAACCTGACTTCCAACACACACAGTATAAATGTTAATATTGGTCATGTTCACACACATCAACAAATGTAGTGGACCTCAAATAGCAACATACTGAAAGGTCACACTGGGCATGCTCACACACTTGAATAAATGAGACAAATGTCAGGCAACAAAACACGGAATGGCAGAATTGGGCATGCTCACACACTTGGGCCATGTCTGAGTACAGCAGTGGGCCACACATATCTGGCAGTTGCATGTGTTAACCCAGGAATCTGTCACTATACAGCAATCCGCCCTGTGCACACAGTTATATGACAACAGACACATCCATAATATAGTGGAACCCTGTCATAATCAAATATGTTCTGCAGATACCGAAGTTGTTCATAGAAACTGGTAAAGCAAAGATGATAAAGACCTGCAAACAGTATCAGCAATAAACATTTCGCATCTTGAACATTAGCATAGGTTCAGAGTTCGATACTAGGCTATCTACCCTAGGGCATGTACAAGCCTAGCCAGAGTGTGTTTGGCATTCGCAACCCTGTCAGATTACTACACTGTGTGTGTGAATAGTAGGTCACACAAGATAGCCCATGTATGTTTAGGCTAGCATGCCTCTGTCTAGCAGGTACACAGAAGATATCCCAGGGGTAAACATACGATCACCCATACAGTCGTCAAGATGTCTCCTGTAGGCGGTCAGTGGGTGGCTGTGCCTATGTGAAATTGGGATTACATTCTGGAGTGAGTGGAGCCTCTGGGATAAGAATCTGTACCTCCACAATGTCCTATTAACATCTGTGCTAAGGTATACGTCCCTGGAGTGTGTAGCTCCAAGGAAATTGGATATCCTGAGGTGGAGCATGTCCAGTAATTCTGGGTTGGGTATATCTGTAAACAACAGGCACACATCATATCTGAGTAGGTGGTAAGTGACAGAGCATAGCTGGAGTTACTACATCTGAATTGTGTAGGACATCTGTGTGAGTCCCTAGATCTGCTTGGTGAGGAACTTCCGTGGCCAGTACAGTTGCTGCAGGTGTTGGGTAAGGTACACCCCAAATGTGGCATTGTAACCAAGCATGGATGTGATGAGTATAGGGCACAATGACCTCACTCGATCTAGATGTGAAACCATATGGGATAAGGTGGTCCACATAGAAGGTGTGTCCAACCACTTTGGCAACATGAATGTCAAAGGTGACAGTACGAACAAGTCATGTCCCCAAACCCCTAACACCTCCTACCGTATGTAATGGAGTACTACCTATGTGGTAATGTGTGGGCATGTTGTTATTCCCAAAGGGGGTGACTATGCAACTAATGTCATTTAGCTGTAGGCCATGGCTCAGGCACCAGTCATCTATCTCTGTGAGACCCTGTTTGAGTATGCATGTGGCAGCTGGAGAGTTGATCATGGCACCCAGTTTGCAGTCAAGTGCAAACATGTTCAGCCATATTCCCCCTGTGGTAGCCTGTACATCAGACAAATATATACTGAACAAGAGAGGTCCCAGGACCGAGCCGTGTGGGATGCCATGTGTAACTGGTGTATAGTCAGACATGGCACCTGCAATTCTGACCATGTGGGTACTATCCCTGATCCAGGTATCAATCCATTGTGTGAGATATGTGTCCATATCGACGCTGGTGAGCCTATGCATAATGGCCCAGTGGGTTATTGTGTTGAAGGGTTTTGCAAGGTTCAGGTAGGCTGTGTGGACAGCCATCCCTATGTCGATGGACCTGTTAGCCATTTGAAGAATGCAAACAGGTTCAAGAGGCAAGATCTGCCCAAAACAACATTGAAATGTGTAGGACACCGTGTCTGTAGGTTTCCGATGTCTATGTGTATGAGTCCCATGACAATACGCTCCATAGCTTTGCAGAACAAGCTACTTAGGCTTATAGGGCAATATTGTCTGTGGTCCATTGTGGCACCAACTCTGTGGAGTGGGACCACTGTCGCTGTACGCCATTCATTGGGTACATATCCTGTGGTAACTCCGATATTGAACAGTGATGTAATGTGAGGGTTGCGTCTGTCATGATGCTAGTGTAAGATGTAGGGTGGGACACTGTCTGGTCACATTGATACTGTGATGTACGCTTTTGGGAGGGCAGCACTCACCTGTTACTGTGCGATGTCAGGGAGATTATACTCTGTTGGGATGGATAGTTGCTCCTTAGGGGGGATGGGTGGGAGACATCTGCACTGAACCTGTTTGCCAGGATGTTGGCAATGCCAGTAGGTTCAGAGTAGGTTTAGTCAGTATGCAGTAACTCACAGCATATCAGTGAGTGTCCACCCAGGTTCCTGACATAACTGAAGAAGGCTGTGTGATAGTCCTACGTGTCTGTTGCAATTGTCTGGTAGAAGCGTCCCTTAGAAAAGTTCATGAGTGATTGTAGCTGTCTGCTAGTACAGATCACAGATGCCTTCCCAGTCTGGGATTGTGCTCTATCATGTAGTAGCATCCTCCTGATGTTGTACAGCTTATTAATGGCTGGTGTCTACCAGACAGGTCCCCTGCCATTGGAGTAGTGAGTCCTGTTGTTATTTGGGATAGCACAATCCATGCAGTCCACTAGGTGTCCATAGAATGTGTATGTAAAGGATGCAGCAGTGTGAGCCATATTTGCCACTGTCTCAGGGTCTCTGAAGGATACCACCTTGCTTCGGTGAAGTGAGATGTTGGCTCATGAGAAGTTCACCAAGATTACCCAGGATGGGTGTGTGGAGGGTATATGTATGTCCAGTGAGATACATGTATGTTCTGACCTTACCAATGAGGGGTATATCACTGGTGTGGACCACAGAGTCCCCATGTTGGTGATGATCAGGTCCAATATGTATTAGGTTCATAGGTTCATAGGTTCATACTAGGCTATCTGCCCGAGGGCATTTACAAGCCTAGCCCATAGTTTTGTGGCTTACACCACCCCTTTAGTATGGGGAACTATACCCATTATTTTGCTGTGCCTCTGTCGAGCAGTGACACTGAGGTAATCCCTGGGGTATATCTGCGATCTCCCATCCATTGGTCAAGATTTCTCTTGAACAAGGCCAGCGAGGTGCTCTGCCTCACATATACCGGGATTTTATTCCACAGCATAGGGAGTCTTTGGGTGATGAATCTATCCCTCCATCACGTCCTATTAATAGCCGTGTCGAGGTTTAAGTCTCCGCCTTGTGGCTCTGACGGATCTAGATTTTTGAGGTGAAGCATATTCATCAAATCTGGGTTTGACATGGCCTTGTATGTTAGGCAAAGGTCACCTCTGAGCAGGTGGCGACTGAATAGAGCTGGAGTTCTTTCAGTCGGGCAGCATAGGACAGATGTTTGAGACCCTTTATCCTTTTGGTGAGGAACTTTGTGGCCTCTCCAGCTGCTGCAAGTGTCGGGTCAGATACATTCGAATGGGGCATTGTACTCAATCAATGGTCTGATGAGTGATGAGTATAGGAGACTATGACCTCCCTTGATCTAGATGAGAATCCCTTCATGATAAGGTGGGCAATGTAGAAGGTCTTCCTAACTACTTTAGCTACATGGGTGTTGAATGACAGACTACTATCAACCTGGGTCCCCAGCTCCCTGATAACTTCTTCTGTGCTCAGTGGATTGCCACCTATTTGGTAGCTAGGGGTAACCTTGTTTTCCCGAAGGGTATGACTATGCATTTTTTGGCATTTAACTTTAGGCCATGGCTTTGGCACCAGTTATCCGTTTCTGTGAGACCCTTCTGAAGGATATCTGTGTCAGATGTGTTTTCTACTATGGCAGTTTGCAGTCATCTGCAAACTTTGTCAGCCATAACCCTCCTGTGTTTGCTTGTACTTCGGAAAAGTAGATGCCAAACAAGAGTGGGCCCAGGACTGAGCCCTGTGGTACACCACTTGTGACAGGCTTTGAGTCTGACATGGCGCCAGCAACTCTGACCCTGTGGGTTCTGTCACTCAGCCAGTTTGCAACCCATCTTGTGATGTATGGGTTAACATTTAAGCTGATGAGTTTTCAATGATACCCGAGTGGGGTATTGTATCGAAGGCCTTGCCAGATCGAGGTAGGCTGTATGGACTGCCTTTCCTCATCAATGGCTTTGGTGACTGTTTCAAAAAGTCAACCAAGTTTAGAAGGCATGATCTGCCTTTGACAAAGCCAAACTGGGATGGATCCAAAGTCTGCAAATTCCCTATGTCTTTATTTATGAGGTCCATTATGATCCTCTCCATGGCTTTGCAGATAAGGCTTGTCAAGCTAATGGGCCGGTAATTTCCAGGGTCGGTGGAGGCACCTTTGTGAAGTGGGACCACAGTTGCAGTGCCACTCCTGGGTGCGTATCCAGAGGTAAGACTATGATTAAACAAATGTCCTAGCTGTGGGTTTAATTCCTCGTTGAGTTCGTGGAGCACACAGCCGGGGACACCATCAGGTCCCATGGATGCTGTGTTTTTGCTTTGGAGAGCAATTCTCACTTGGCGTTGGAGATGTTTGGGGGGCTGCAATCGCTTGGTAGAGATATCTCTCCTTTTGGGGGGAGAAGTTTGCACTGAACCTGTCAGCCAGTATGTTGGCAATGTCTGTAGGATCAGTAATCTTCACATCATTTTGAACTAGTTCTGAGCATATCTGGGAGTTTCCTCCCAGGTTTCTAACATAGCTAAAGAAGGCCTTATGATTGTCTTTTGAGTCTTTAGCTATTTTTCTCTCAAAATTTGCTTTGGATGATTTTATGAGAGCTCTTAGTTTTTACTTATAGTGATCAAGGGTGTCTTACCTTTTAAGGATTTTGCTCTATCTTGTAGTAGCTTCCTCCTTTTGTTGTAGAGTTTGTTTATGGCTGGGGTCCACCAGACTGGACGCTTGCCTTTGGTACAAAGAGTCTTTGTTTTGCTTGGGATTGCCTTATCCATGCAGTCCTGCAGGTGCTGGTAGATGGCATTTGTAAGTGATTCAGCGGCTTGAGTACTGTTTTCCGCCAGCTCGGGGCTTAAAGGAGACCACGCTAGTCTTTAGAAGTGTGAAGTCGGCTTTGAAGTTCTTTACTGTGGTCTTTTTATTTCAGGTGGGGTGGGATGAGGACCTCCAGCGAGATTAGTTTGTGATCTGATCTCACCAGTGAGGGGTATACTTCGGTGTTGAACATTGTGCTCCCATGTTCGTGATGATGAGATCAAGTATCTTTTCTCCTCTTGTGGGGATGGTGACTACTTGTTCCATGGCATTTGAGTTTATGAATTCCAGGAACGTTTGGGCTAGGGTGTTTGGGCTTGAGTAGTGTTCCCAGTCTATATTAGGGTAATTGAAGTCACCTAGTATGATGGTGTTTGGTGATACATTTATCCCCTCTAGTGTTTTCAGGAAGGCCATGTGAGGTTCCTGAGTTTGTGAGGGTGGCCTGTAACATGCTACAATTTGCAGAGCAGTCTTGCCTATGGTTAATTGCACCTGGATGGTCTCCGATGCATCGTGCGTTGCCACCAGTCTTGAGGTGTGGGTGTCCTTGATGAATATGGATACCCCCCCTTGTGGCTGTGCTGACTGGTTATGCCATAGCATATGAGTCTACAAATTGTAGCGACTGTTGGGTGAGGGTGTCGGGGCTTGAGTAGTATCCCCAGTCAATATTTGTGTATATGAAGTCACACAATATAATGGTGTTTGTGGAGACCTTCATATTCTCCATAGTTCCCACGAAAGCCGAGTGTGGTTCCTGAGTTTGTGAGTGTGTTCTGTAGCAGGCAACAAATTGAAAGGCAGTATTGCACAATGGTAGTTTTATATGTATGGTCTGTGATGCTTTGTGAAGTGCTACTAACCCGGAGGTGTGTGTATCTGTGATGTATATGGATACTCCCCTTAGTTGTGTTGTCTGTTCCAAGTCTTGTTGTCAGACAGCATGGTATGAAACATAACCTGGTAGTGCTGGTGTGCATAAGCGAGCCTGAACCAGGCGTCTGTCAGTGCACAGATGTCGCTATCCTTCATACTGAGGAGAGTCCTGAGTGACCACAATATGAGGTTAACACAACTGTTGTTGAGCAGCATTACCCTTAGTTTCATTTAACCTGTAATGTCTATGGAGGTGGGTTTGTTTTCTGAGCCCTGCTTAAAAAAGGCACTATGATGGTAGCAAGAGCCTTAGCCAGCATTCCAAAGTCCATGGGTGATAGGTGCAAGCTGTCCATAGTGAAGCTACATGGCATGTTGAGCATGTTACCATAGGCTGACAGACACTGTATCCCCTATGAATTAAACAAATTTGTTAGGCAACTGTTAAATGTGATATGTGTGTCCGTATACTGTGACATCATAATTGGTGGGTGTAAGATGCTAGACAAGGTCAGGGTCATACTGGCCTGGGCTACATGATCAGAGTGTTCCTCCATGTATCATGTCATGTGGTCCAGGGAGTAACATCTGAGGTTATACACACCAGCATGGACAATGATGGTGCCAGTCCTGTACTTGCTTTGGAGTGACCTGACTGCCTGTGTTATGTGGCAAATCCTGGCACCCAACCGACAGCCCAAAGTGACTATTCCCTTGTTAGGGCTGGTGAGTGGTACATCAGTGTGTCTGACAATAAGTGTTGCCTATTACAAGTGTATTAGGTGTGTTGTTTAGCCTGAAGGGCAGTGACTGTGTGGCACACTGACATTGTGAACTATGTGATATGTGGGTATTGTAGTGGGGTAGCAGGTGTGTGTCTGTCTGCTTTGGAGGTCTCTGCTGCTTAGGTAGAGTACATTTACAGCATCTGAGTATGTCTATGTGTGATAATGTGGTTTGAGTGCTGTTGCTAGAGGATATGTGAGACTGATATGTGGTGTGTGTGGTTACCTTCACCACCTGATAGACTGTGCCAGTCATGGGTCGAGAGAGTTCATCACCCTGTATGTCTCTATAGGTGCATCTCACACATATATCTTAGTTTGTCGGGAGGAGGAGAGGGTTGTCTGTGTACATGAGGCAGATGTGACATTGTGTCAATATCACAATATCCACCAGCTGGACTGAAGAGTACACACGAAACCGATCCCTGGACATGCCAGGATATTATCATGACATACTCTGTAGCCTGATCACAAAGTATCAGTAGGGTCTTAAGCATGTAAAAGAGTATAACAGGGATTAGTGCTCATGTTCGTTGGTGTTTTGTAAAGAGTAGCTGAGAAGGAGTCCAGACTGAATCATGACACCTCCTTCAGCTATGTCATAAATAGCAATATACACCCATATATGTCTTGAGTCAGGGCCAACTGTACCTGAGTGACAATGCCGACATCATGACAGACAGGCCCATATGTACATACCCATCTCCCACTGACAATAGTCCATATCATCATACCAGGATATATCACATGTAGAATGGATGAGCAGCTACCCCCACTGCCAACAGCATGGCAGCAAGTGGAATACATTGATTCCCAATATGTGTCATGCACAAACTACAGAACAAACAGATCATGCACCTGAACAGTCAGCTGAGCCTCACCCCCTACACAGGATGTGGAACCGTTGAATGTGTCACAGCTACATATGGTACTCCCCACAAGAGTTGGTACACAACACACTATGGGAAGTCAAGTCCAGTTCACCTATGAGTCCATCATGGTTTCAGTCATAAACAGAGCTATTGGAAACTGACATACACACAACCTTACCAACTGTGGTATGTTCATGTGGGGATCATGGTTCCCAAACATGCTATACTGTTTGCAAGGCAGCCACCCAGGACATACATCAATGAACACATCTGCACATGTGTCACATAGACTTTGAATAGCCCTTTATCAACATCCCAGACACATGTAGTATCCACAAAACCAACAAGCTGTGCATAAATATGTGTTGACATATGATGGAATGTCAATGTGTCAACAGATAGATCACACAAGGTAAGGATTCTGAGGTCTTGTTCAAGCTGTTGACACCTGCTGACCCACATGGACCATTCCTGGAATGGCATAAAACAAAGTGTACACACATCACCATGTCCAGTCTGATGATGTCACCATCCTATAAATACAGCAGGAGAAGGAAAACCAGCCAGTAAAGCAAATAGCGCACTGTGTTAATGTCTCTCTCTCTCTAGTATCATAACATAGTTAAGTAGGGATTTGAATCCTGCAAACAATGTGTGTGTGTGTGTGTGGGGGGGTGTATATGTGTGCAGTTTCCCTTGAGAGGTGTCCCCTTTTTGGAGACTGAGAAAACTCAGTAAAAGAGGTACATTTCTCTTTGGAAAATCTGATGATGTCACCATCCTACAAATACAGCAGGAGAAGGGAAAACCAGCCAGTGAAACAAATAGCGCTCTGTGTTAATATGTCTCTCTTTAGTATCATAACATAGTTAGGTAGGGGTTTGAATCCTGCAAACAGAGAGTGTGTGTGTGTGTGTGTGTGTGTGGGGGGGGGGGTGTGTATAGGTGTGCAGTTTCCTTTGAGTGGTGTCCCCTTTTTGGAGACTGGGAAAACTCACTAAAAGAGGTATATTCCTCATTGGAAAGTCTGATGATGTCACCATCCTACAAATACAGCAGGAGAAAGGAAACCACCCAGTAAAGCAAATAGTGTGCCATGTTAATGCATCACTCTCTAGTATCACAACATAGCTAGGTAGGGGTTTGAATCCTACAAATGCTGACTGTGTGTGTGTGTCAATGCAGTGTGGGTTTTGCTTTTACTATGGTATGACATAGTATGATTACAACAGTAAGTGCATTGCACACATCAGGTATCTGCATGGCAAATATATATGTGTACATGTCCCCTCAATCAATACATAGGTGTGAAGCCTGCATACTACATGAATACATTTGTTTCCATTGACAGGTTGTGCCGCTGCTTCTCAGATCGTAGGTCACATATGTATGTATGTGACAAGGCCATCCACTGTTGTGTTCTGTGGCCAAGGTCATCTGTGGCACACACACCCATGACAGTTACTTAAGAGTAGTGTGAGTGAGGGTATATGGCTGGGGTATATGTCAGACATGGTCATACACAACAAAGTCTGCCAAGAATGGACAGTCTTTATAGGTGTATGACTGCCTTGTGGATATGCATTCAGGCCTCTAATGTCTTATGTGATACACCTTGGGACTCCACAATACCTATGGATATGTGGATACCAAGGGACACATGACACAACATAAGGCTGTATGTACACATTGGTACCCAACATACATGTTGAGGGCTACCACCTGTGTGGTACTGACGGGATAGTATGTATAGTACATGAGGATGACTATGCCATAGTCGGCTTACTGCTATACAGCATGTATCAGACAACAGGTATCTGTCTGTATGATACCCTTGTGTAGGATATGCATCCCATTCAGGGAATGCATTGTAGGCCAATCCATGCATTTCCAGATTTGGATGGACACATCCCTAGTGTGTCTGCATGTACCTAAGGGGGCTATATGCCAAACCGGTGTGGTCACAGTAACGGGTGGCGGGCATTACCACTGGTTAGTGTTGTAGTGTAGCACTGGAATAATGCAATTGTTACTGGGTTCCCTACTACTGTGTGTCATTTGTCAGGACATCATCCAATGATTGCTCATAGTCATGCTGTTGAGGTTGTGTATACTACCAGATTGTAAATCATTGACAGAAATTAACGGTATCACCCACAGCATAGTGTCAACCCATGTCATACACATGTCTACCCATGTTAGTACATAACTGTGGTAGAATGCATACCGGCCATTGAAAGATACTATGAGATGTTAACAATGTGTACGGCAGGATATGCCACATGTCCCATGTGTCCACTATGCACATACATCCAGACAGTGCGCACCCACCATGTTCACAGATGTACACTTGCTAATCTGTACTGCACACATCACACACGTACTGCCCACTCACTAACACATGCTGGCAACACATTACACTTCAGCCAAGTGGCACATGGGTGGACAATACATACTCAGACCTAACAGTGGTGTAAACAATGCTACATTGACAATCAGAGCTTTGATGCATAATGTCTGCTCAGATATACCTACAAGGATGTTGTTACACTTCCTTGTTGACAACTTGCTATTATTGCTACACTGCTATAGTGTCACCCTGTGCATTAGCACCATGTTAGCCTGTCCCTCCATCAGTGATGCAGATGACAGGAGGTGACACAAGTATCATCATATGCAGAGGGCGTTTTGTTGTTTGCCAGAGCCTGACATTGACCCATCCAATTGACATGTCTGTGTGAGTGTGTGTGTGTGTGTGTGTGTGTGTGTGTGTGTGTGTGTGTGTGTGTGTGTGTGTGTGTGTGTGTGTGTGTGAGGGACTACAGTACAGCATGGGCCAATGTTGATGCAATGTGTGTGTGTGTATGTGTGAGCCCTAGTTGTTTGGTTAATTTGTCTGTGCCTGCATGCACACAGCTCCACCATGTGGCTGCCATATACGGTAGTTTGTGGGACAGCCACAGACTGTACCTGCTAGGCTGTACAAATCACTGTCTCTGGCCATGGACACAGTACCTGTGCCTGGCAGGGGTACTACGGACAGTATCGGATACTAACCCTGACTGGGTACTGTCATCAGAGGCAGAGGTATGATGACTGGACCCATGTCCCTGCTGGGACTGGCCAGAGCCACGTGCACGTGGTATACTGGGACGGTCAATGGACAGGCCAGCCCCAGCATTGCTGGGGCTGATACTGCCACTACGGGAGCAGCTGTGAACTGTGGGCTGTCCATGACCACTGCCAGCTGTTGTTGTTGCTGGCATTTATCCACGTCGACGTCGCAACTGTCCTGCATGGTCCTGGCTCATGGAAGACATGTTGTGGACGGCATCTAATGTCTCCCTCCAACGTCTATAAATGACCTCGGTGTAAGTCTGGCTGGCACCGGCAAGGTCACGGATGCTGTCATTGATAGCAGTGTAATGTGCCCTCTGCACCCTAAGTCCCTGCCTGGTGTACCATTCCTTATGTGCCTGAGCCTTCATTACAGCCCGGAACATACTGGTCGTCATAAGACCTGTGAGGGCACGCCTGCCAGGGGCAATATGACCAGTGGTGCTCCCCCGAGAACCCCTGGACCTCCGCCTATGTGGTACCGTTCTGGTTCTACGGCTATGGCTGCTGTGAGGGGATGCAAGTGCCATGGGTACCACACTCTCCTGGTCAATGCCAACTGTATGCTGTTCCTCACCTATGGCCATTGGTGGTGAGGGATGTATTGACAGTATGAGTCTGCGCATAGATGGGGTTGAACGCTGTGTACTATCGATTGGCGGACCAATGACAGACCCTGGCAAATCTTCCTGTGCCAAAATACATGTGTCATCATCACCACTACTCGTGCCAGTGGCTTCAGGTTGCCTGCTGCTTTCGCCAACCCCTAACTCAGCACCTGTGAGAGGAAGACAGGAAACACACTTTACGGTCTGCACATGCACACATGCACACATGGACACATGCACACATGGACACATGCACACATCAACACTAATACACACCTCACCACAGCACATGCCCACACATACCAGCAATCCAACACATACTCTATAGTGGGTGAAGGTGGGTGTCAGTATCACAAGGTAGACAGTCACCACACATGTGTCAGCATGCAGAATATGTGTTGCACAAGACCATGCAGTGCAAGTGTAGACACCCCTATTAAATGGCAGTATACATGGCTTTGATGCAACTGTGTAGTTGTTCAGTGATTGGCTACACCCTGGAACATAATGTGTACATGGACACACCATTGCTGTGCAGGTATTATCAGCTCTGCAATGCCCTGTGCACCATCACTCACAAGTATACATGCCATGGCTGCATGTGTTATCTGTGTGACACATAGATATCCATGTCTGAGTGCAGTGTCTGTGTCCATAGCAGATAATAGTGGGCATGAGTGTAGCACATATATGCTATGTACACACACGGGATGTGCGGTGCATGTTGAAGTGAAGGAATCCCAATGCTTGACATGGCCAGTGTACAGTGGTTATGGTGAGTGTGGGACATATTGCAGATATGTGGGTGCCAGACATGGCATGGCATGCTACACGACTGCAGCATTAAACACCACACATACCCAATGTGTGTCAAGTGAACTATACACCCACTAGCATTCCAGGACATATATGTGACACTTTTTGTGGATTGTGACTGCTGTGCATATTGTGTATACTGGCATATGTAAGCACACAGACAACATGCTATGCATATTGTGTATAGGTGCATATGTTTGCACACACACAACACTGAGGTGCAAAGCAATGACTGCTATGAGTAGTACTGTGGTCACTGTAAATGGATGGGGTGTAGTACCCTGTGCCATCATCAACATGCATCTTGTGGTCACTCACAGCTACTAATGTGTGCAAGACCACCGCCTAGCATGCTGTACCTGAACTGCAGTGCCGTGGCTACGTTCACAATTACACAGCCACCTTGTACATTGGTGTGTGAGGTTCCCAATAGGGAGCATTGTCTAACATGACTGTGTTATGTGTTGCATAGCCCCATGATAGGCCTCTACTCCTGAGGTACATCATGTGTGTGTGCATGACATGTGGGATACTGAAGTGTGACCTTACAGCAGGTGTGTGGTAATGCCAAATGTAGCATGTTTTCATGTACTGCGTATGATAAACATGTTCTGTTGTGTACAGCTGTAGCAACTATGCATATCCAATGTGCAGTGCAGTATTGCCACAATTGTGTCTGCTGCACTGTGCATTGCATGTGATTGAGGCAGCTACTGACTTTCCTGAGATGATTGATGTCTCACAGCAAACATGCACAGCATGCATTATGCGTAGGTGTGTTACGTGTACATGGCCTACACCTCACCTATGACATGCACAT